>NW_023595254.1:0-15290 GCF_014839805.1 Manduca sexta | reverse complement strand
TATATATGAAATCTGATTAAATTTGTATATGTAAATATTGTTCAGCGGCGATAGCCTAGTTGGGTGTGGAACGGACTGCTGAGACAAATGTCCACAGGTTCAACACCCAATGGCACACACCTCTAAGTTTTCTAGAAAAATTATATGTGTATTCTTTGTGAATTATCGCTTGCTTTAACGGTGAAGTAAAACATCGTGAGGAAACCTGCATACCTGAAAAGTTCTCTATAGGAATTTCGAAGGTGTGTGAAGTTTACCAATCCTCAACAGGCCAGCGTGGTGGACTAAGGCTTAATCCCTCTCAGTAGTAGAGGGGGCTCGTGCCCAGCAGTGGGACAGTATATAACTTGTGCTCGCAGCACTGCCGTCATGAAGAAATTTTTCCGGGATAAAAGTCCCGCTTTATATTTTCCCGGGATAATAAGCAGTCTATGGCACTCAGAAATAATTTGCAAAATCAGTTTTCACACAAACTCTTCAATTTTATGTATTACTTTGTAAAGATTAGAAATGCATGATAGCCCATTTGGGAATGGAACGCTCTGCAGAGACAGAAGTCGGCAAATTCACATCTGACTTTAGAGATACCTGTATATTGTTTATTACTTATCCTTCAAGTTGGTCCGAAGTGATAAACATATTTTTTCTATAAGTAAATACTTGTGTACCATCAGTATCATATAACTTCAGGTGTTTAACCCGAATAATATAGATATCGACTGAAAACAATTTTACAAATACGGTGTATTATAATATTTTTTATTTACCAGGTCGATAATTTAGAGTCGAGAAAGAAAAAAGCAGAAGAAGAGGAAAAACGGCGAAGAAAAGAAAAGAGAAGGCATCGAGAAAGAAGAGGTGAGATGTTCTTATTTTAAACTAAGCGTTGCTTGCGGCTCCGTCTGCCTGGTATATCATGAATTTATAACGTCGTATACAAAGAAAAAAAATAACAAAATTGTAATATGTTCTTTAAGATTTGCTTTTTTTGTCTGTCATGTTATAATTTCGTTACAGAATATGAAGATGAATTAGACAGAGCACATCGCAGAAGTAAACGACGAAAGTACAGGTAAGCCATTATTATTATATTGTTGCGATAAAAATATTCTTATGAAGGTATTTCTGACACTTTTTGTATAAAAACATTGATCGTTTTACAGACCAAGGCAGCTGGTTTTGACACTTACCGGTCTGTTGTTTGATGATATATCTTTGTGAATTATTACTGTAAAGTCAGTCATAGGTCTTTCTATTTTAATCAAAATCGCTGAAGTTCCTAACTATATTAATACAGCATGTACTGAAACATATCTAATAGAAATATTATAATTCAATGTGAGACTTCATCTAGTTTTTTTTTTAGGATAGTGCTATGTCATGGCCGATATTATTATATTTAGCATCAAGTATCATTTTGATATTTTTCCAATATTATTTCCTGTCACATTGTGTGAACTGTGAACACCAGAATCAAGTTAAACTACTAATTTAAATGCTAAACAATTATTTTTGTTACAGATCATCTGACGATGAGGAATCGGATTATGACGGGTGAGATTTTTTTTAATATCTTATCATAAAGATTTCATATGTTTACGTGATGTTAGACATCGAAAGAAAACTAGTTTTTCGATTTTATTGAGGCTTTTTGAAGTTTTTTTTTTACTGAACCTTTCGAAGATTTTCCAGCCTTCATGGTCTTACAGAGTCCACCCCATTATCATTTACTAGTTTTATTTCGATATCTTTAGTTATCTTGTTTTAAATAAAATATATTTTTATCAATGAATAATTTTTAGTTACGACATTTTTTTAGTTCATGCTATAGTTTTGCAGATAGCTATAAATGATAGGAAAATATAAAGATGAATTAATATTCATAATTGTTATGTCTATATTCTGAATATTATATTTTAGTTTTTATTAAGTATGTTGTCTGTGGTGAATGCTGGGCACACATATCAGATATTGTATATACCTTTTTGTTTTATTAAATTGAAATGTTAAAATATGTAGTGTTGTTGATGTAAAGACATGAATAAGATAAAATCATATTATAATTACGTCTTATTTGCCAGCTCAAGAAAAAAGAAGCGAAAGAAGGAGAAGAAACATAGCACCAAACCCAAAAAGAAGAGAAGGAGAGAGAACGAAGTAGAAGAAGAAGAAGACATAACACTCCCACCGAACATCGACCTGACGAACACGCTCAAAGAGTTGCGTACAGCGTCGCCAACAAAGGACCTAATGTTCCAAGATATAGACCAAAATATACAGAACTTTACCCAAGATTCTACTGACGAAGAAGATTTCCCTAGAGAGAAACGCAGGAAGCCAAGAAGAGGTGTGAGAGAGTATAGTGAAGGGGAGTGGTCGAGTGATAGCGAGGGTGATTCTAAGTCGTCAGGCAGGGATTTTTAAGTAGTTATAGGACATTGTAGTGTTATTATATTATGAGACTAACTTCCAACGTCTCAGAACGATTATGTAATTTGAAGTCTAGCGTCGAGTTACTCCTGTTTATGGATGGCTTAGGGCACGTCTTTTTTTGGGTTATATTAAAAGGAAAAACACAATTCTGAGCTGACGGTATAATTATATCGACAAATTTGTCAAAAGGAGCCAATGGCCAAACTACAGATTAATATATTGAAAATAGACTTCTGAAGCATAGCTCTGTAAAATGTTAATAAATAGGTATGTCTACGTAATTTCTCAACTTTCGTAAATCAGGGCTTATTATGTTACATTTGGTAAAAAATAAGATATTTACGATTACATATTTATGTTCTAGTAATTCACAGTAAAAACTCAATACATAAAGCAAAAATAAATACGTTAACCAAACCGCAATATTGCAGCGACAAATATTAAACTAGAGTGATGTGTAAACATATGTATAACTACAATGTCATAGTGCATAGTGCAATATTATACTACGGTGTAAGTTGGGTTTTATATTTGTAAGTTTTATTTACGTAAGTCACATACGACAAATTTACTAATTATAAGTAGACATCTCGGTAATATGTTTACAGTAACCATACCTAAGATGTTTTCATTACATAGATACGTTGTCCGAGCTCAATATTGGCAAGACGAAAGCAAGGTAATTGTCCGACATTCATTTAGTCAACCTCTAACCACTGTCGTGGCTAGTCGGCTTACTAACATTTCGTATTTTTATAAATAAAATGCCTTCCTGTGTTTTTAGATGATGTATAAATTATACTCCAACTGTGAATGAAAAAAACGTTTCATTTCATACGTTAGTAAAAGTATGCAATATTTAACTTATTGTTAACTAATAAATGCATTTTATTCGACTGTCATGGCGACCAGAGACCAATAAACTAGATGGCCACGGGGGTCGACGCTCGGGCCGTATCTATGCGAGCTTCTAGGGCTGTACAGGAATGTGATTATATGCGCTGTTTTTATGTACAATTTTGATAGTCTATGACGCGTCTATTTGTAAAACGTCATTGAACCATACGTTCCATTTTTTTGTGACTTACACTTTTTATAAAAGATGTGTTATGAAACGTAAAACTTACGTAAGTAACTTTTAAAAGTAAAACTTACCAATGTAGTTCTCATCTAACAATATGGTTCCGTGTAGATAATGTTAATGTAATTAAATTTACGAGTCCTAGATGGCGTTATTTCTTTAATAAGATCCTATGTTTGAATGATTTGTGTTAGTAGTATGCTGATTTAGTGTATCAATATAAATGCTCAAAAATTATATTGCATTGTAACATAGTTGAAATGAAATGAATACTTATTTGAAATGTGTTTGTTGAAATCCCAACTGAATTTATGAAATGGAATATTCTCTTATAAAAAAATCATTTTTACCTATCCGTAATATGTAAATTTTTATACCAGACACGAATGTAACTTTATAAAAACAAACCACAAAATTCCCCTTGTAACATAATGATTATAAAATTGCAAACTACCGCAAATTAAAATGGTCAATTTTGTGTTATTAGTGTCAGCAAAGATTTCGGTGTGATAAATGATTACTACTGAATAATTACAAGCCATG
This sequence comes from Manduca sexta, assembly GCF_014839805.1. Classification (NCBI taxonomy): domain Eukaryota; kingdom Metazoa; phylum Arthropoda; class Insecta; order Lepidoptera; family Sphingidae; genus Manduca; species Manduca sexta. The sequence continues at coordinate 11,233 of NW_023595254.1, read as the reverse complement.
CGTTAGAAAAAAATAATTACCGAAATTAAGATATTAAACTGTCATTCTTAGAGGTTTAGATTGGCAAGAAAATTTGTAGAAGACGGCTTCTACAAGCGATTTTTTACCAAATAAATAATGATGGGAAGCTGACTTCTGCAAATTTGGAATCATTCAAGACTTGCAGCAATTTTTATGTGTATGGAAATATCGAAATATTATCGCTAGAGTTACCGCATCTGGCAGTACTTGCGCAATATCTGCTGAAAGAACTCGCTAGTCTAAACTTGCAGTAGAAAATGAACATGATTTATGATCTATAACGCTAAGAGAAAATAAAAATGTAATTATCATTTGATTGTTTCTTAATAACAATGTATTTGGCCAATAAGTTAGGAATTGAATATTTGAGAATTGTGTTACGTGTGATTTGTGAATTAAAATAATTGATTTAGGTCCTAAATAGATATCTCATCGAAAATCGATATTTTATCACTACATATTGTGTATAGCTATTATATAAAGTGAATATGGAAAATAAATATAGTTTCGTAAGATTTGTTTGTTTCATTTAAGTTTGAATTTATTCCACTATTAAAGTAGGTAGATATACATACCTTCGCGATTTAAAAAAAATGGCGTTTTGATTTCTGATTGCTTTTTTGTTTTGTTACTATTATCACTCAGCCTTGGCAAAATCACCAATAAATAAATGGCGAAAGCCATAATATACAAGAAGAAGAAAAAGAGTAGGTAGGAAGACAACCATGCGGTTTTTATCTCCTAAAAGCTGCGTTGGGTTTGTGCCTGCTTTTTATTTGCTTGTTATGAAAGATTAAAGCCCAATACTTTTTGCACAATCATTCAATTAAATAGAACTTCTAGAGGTAAGTTTTAAATATAATTTTTCGATGAATTTTGACGCCAAACAACAATGCTACATGCCGCAAAATTGTTAGACGCCGCGTAATCTTTAAATGTGGAAGTATGTAAAATAATGAACATTGTTTAAAATATGTGTATAGACAGTTATATGTTCCTTGATTAAGATGTTATAAACAAAATGATAATCCTGCTTTCAATAACTGAATAATTGGCAAATCATTGTTGTTTATATTTTTCATCAATTGCAAATTATAACTCCGAAACTAAATTATTACTTAAAACTGATAAATGATCTATAATTTTTTATTGATACAATAGATATTAAATACCCTACAGAGAAGGCTTTTATATAACTATTGCTTCTTTGGTGTAATGGCGGTATAGTTGTGGGCTTTGGATTGAAAGGTTTAAAGTTTAACTGCCAGGTTACAAGTGGCACTACAGTTTTTTCTAACACAGATTAGGCCAAGATAAGGTCACGAAATGATGATACGAACTACAGTAAAAACTAATCTAAATCGTGTCATAAAGTATATGTGCTGTCCTCAGGGCCGGCGTAAGGCGTGTGCGACGTAGGTTACCATCCGCGTAATTTTGGAGGCCTCGCGTTTCAAAGATTTGTGGGTAGGTACAGAATTCAGGTTACCCTAAAATCATGGCTTAACCGCATTCATTCTTAAATCCTTGCAACCTATGTTCCTCATATTTATAATTGCGACATTGGGCCGACTGCATATTAGAATAGAATAAAGGCAAATAGAAAAAGAAGAGATGCTATAATAATAAAGAGATGGATATCGTCGGCTGTCATGTCGCATGTAAAACGCGCCAGGTCGTCTATTTTTAGCATCCCGGTATCCATTTATTTCAATTGTTAAACTCCTTGTTCAGTTAACCCAGACATTGTAGTATTCACGTGATCTTACTACACAGACCACGTGCGAGGACTAGGTCACAGCGGTTTACCAATTGCCGCTAGTGTTGTTCTAGGATATACTTAAATATCATTCCATTATACAATAATTACTTACCTATACTATAATTATTTGAACAGCAATCCCAACGAGTAGACGATATAGAGTGAATAACACCGGAACAACGCCGCGTTTCGATTCGTAAAATGAATGTGCGTTGTGCCATTTCATAAGAATATTCACAAAGTTGCTTAAAATTATCAAAATTACCTATCTAGGTACTTACATAATGTTTACCTTATTAATTTATATTTCAATATAGATATTACAGAAAAAATTGATTTCGGTTCGTGAATAAATAAAATTCGACTTTCGACTTAGTAATTCGAATAAAATTAATTTTATACTTGGACCTTGGTATACGTACTCTGAGTCCGATTCTCGTTTATATCATCCCTATATTACACGTGTCAACTGCGGCGAAGACATATTTAGAACGATCGCTTTTTATTGATGCAAGTGGTTTAAAAGTGACTCATTATGTCTATCGAAACTATTTTTAGCCACTTTAGGCTACATTTTTCACTATGGAGAAAATCAAACTATGATACATATAACAAGGGACAACATTATAAATTGTGAAAAAGTAAATTAATAACTAACTCAATTCTGCATTCTGTAATACAAAATTATTTGATCTGCACATAGGCAAGAGCTCATGCAGACGGCGCGGCGCGCGGCGTCTATTATATGCACCAACGATGTGTGTTATGTAGGTTTTATGCGGGTTTTCAGTGCGCACGTTTGTGTCTAAAAGTTCGTAGTTCCTGACCCAACTGCATCAGATTTTAGTTGCGTTTATAATGTGTCGTTAGCGTGTGAAAAATACGCCATCAGCATAAAGGGTCTAAGTCTAGGTAGTAGCACTATAAATGACAGTCAATAGATAAAAATAAATAAAACAAACAAATTCTCGACCTTTAAAAAAAATCATCAATTGATATTTAAGTAGGTATTGTTTGATAATAGAATTTTTCGGCCCACCTTTCATGTTTATACGGTAAACTATTCGCTTTTGTTAGATATTGTTAATTCTTGTCACAGCCGTAATCCCACCATCATTGTAAAGATATTATATCAGTTTCATTATCTCGGAACAAATTGTTTTCTTGGTATAGCTACGTAGTAAGGGCGCCGTCAGGAAGGAGCAGCGGAGGCCAATTGCACCGTTTTCTTGGATTCAACACAAATAATACTTTTTCTGTATTTTAATGGGTCTACTTATATAAAGATATCCGCTTTGCCCGCTCCTGGACCAAAATTAGAGATTTCTAAGCATAAACAAAGATTCATTAATTACACCAAAACAATATAAGTAATTGAATAATAGGTAGATAACTATTTGTTTAAAAATATTTTCGAGTCTTTCCCAGCAGCCAGTACGTAGCTGCCAAATATTGGAACAGCGAAATTGAAGTGCGGGGTCGTCGGCACCCTCTTGTAGATAGAAACTTTTCGATAACATAAATGTCATGTCACGATAAAGTATTTCCTATGAGCAGAAACTTTATCCGTAAAATTAAGATAGTAAAATGCGTCGTGTTTTCCCTAAGTTCATAACTAATGTGCTTACAAAAATTTTGTGTTTCTAGAATCTGGAATTTACTAGTATGTAATGTAGGTATTAGAACATATTATGTCCTCCACTGATTTTAAACTGACTTCAAAAAGAGAAGGAGGTTATCAATTCGACGTGTAGGTATATCTATTATTTTTAATGTTTGTTACCTCAGAACTTAGTCATTTATTAACCGACTCGGATTTTTTTTTTATTTGAAAGTTTATACTTCCAGATTCGTCACGCAGATTTTTTCAAAATCGGTTCAATAGTTTGGTTTTTAAATTAAAATAACAGGAATAAATATATCGCCCAAGTAAACAAAATTGTGAATATTCTTCCCTTTTAATTGTGATTTTACTTTGGGTTTGGTTATACATATAAGTAGGTGTGTTAAGTTATATCGCGGTTCACGATAATTACCTAAAGTCATGTAGTATTTGACACTTTAATAAAATGATAACACGTAGTTAATGGAGTTGAAGAAACAGGCATATTTGGCAATATACGAAACAGATTTTTATATCAGTACCGGAAAGTAGGTAACTACCTAATAAATTTGAATACACTCAATCGAAACATCGTCAATTACTTACATCTTAATTGTCTTTCTTTTATCTTAACTTTGAGAAAATGTTTAGATGTGTAGATGTTTGTTGGAAGTAAACGCAGAAACGACAGAACAGTTATGAATGAAATTTGGCTTACGGCTATACTATGACCTGGATTAACACATAGGTTACTTTTATCCTGGTAATTTTCATCCATAGGAAATATTTTTATTTAATAGATGGCGCTGGCGTTTTATTGTTGATGTAATGAATCACTTTAGTATTTTAGGGACATTTGTAGCGGGAATAGCTCTTCACGCGGATGTAGCTGCGAGCAGCATCTAGTAATTCATAAATGTATGTAGAATTCGTAAAATGATGAAATTAAACGCATAAACCGTTAAATAGATTTGTATGAAAGGCATACCTACACATAGGTTGACAAGTCAAGGATTAAGAAACCCCTAGCCTAATTCGCATTCCAGAAACACACTTTGATTTTTTGGAAAGAACTTTCAATCGGCTAGTGTGCAAATTGCATTCGCCTATATTAGGTAAAAGGTCCAGGGTAGGTATCTGTTTACGTAGGTGTTAAAAAAATTATAGTTCCTTATCAAATTTATTAATATGTCTTTGAAGTTTGAGAGAATTGCATTTGACCTCTTCGTCACATTCGGTACAATCGTACTGTCGGCAACATAAGTTACTCGAATAAAACAATTGTAAGTAAACTACTAATTGCGTTCATTCATTCTTCTATTGAGGAAACAATCGGCGGCATTAGATTAAAACACTCAAGTTGTCCCTCAAAACATTGTTAATGACGTATAAACATGTCAACTACGTAATCAAATGCTTTTTTCGCTAATAATTACCTTTTAAGTTATTCCTAGCCAACATTCTAAAAAACTGTGTGGTGGGCCCTATTTTGTTTTGAGTAGTGCACAACTAAAAGTCAATTAGGCTTTGGTGCTTTCTCTTCACTTAAACAATATATTTAGGTAAATATTTGCACTTGATTACTCCTCTTGTATAGGTGGTTCATGCTTAGCGTGACACAGGTAATTTCGAGACGTAGCTGCTTCGGCAAGTGTCTGTGTCGGATACGTCGACAGGTCGAAGGTTTTGAATATTTTGAGTGCGCTGACGACTCGGCACTGCACCCTGGCCGTTTGTTAAACTAAGAATATTAAGCAATTTAAGACGAAGTTTCTTCAACGTCAAAGGAAATGGTGGAGTAAGCTTCTTACACGGGTTTTCTCAAGGAACAATCTACAATAAGAGATCCATTACAACAGAGTAAAATATTTCTACTGATTCACAGTGTGCAAGTCATTTTGAGTTGCAAGTTGAATTATGGTAACCACTTACTATCAGGCAAGTTGTAAACTTATTTACAGCTGTGGTGATATACATCATACCTCATATTTTACACCTATACATCATATTTTACGCAGTATTTACTAACTACTTTAGATATAAATAACAATTCGTTTGTTTAAAACAATTATCGCTTACAGTTAAATTACGTCAGATCATTATTTGTTAGTTTTATCTTACTTAACTAAAGCCGGCATTATCTTAGATATCAACCTCTCGAGATGTGCTAAACGCCCTATATAACTGCTAGATAACAGAAAGGAACTATTATAGAAATTAAGATACTCACAAGAACCAGCGTCTTGCATTGCGAAAAAAATGACGACTGACGTGGTGAGTAAATATTTATTTGTTCGTATATGCCGCGCTGACAACAATAATTGTACTAATATTTACCTACTAATATTAAAATATAAAAGTTCTTTTTTAAAAAGGTGTTCTCTATTAAATAAATGCAGCGAGTGGAGAGGTATTTAAAATTTTACGTGTAAATTGTGTTAGCCAAATATGCCAACAAAGAACGCCAACACGTTGCCATCATGAAACAACAAAAGCCTGATGAGACCCGAAACCATATCATGAACTGTTGCTCTATGCACAACGAACCTCATCGAGTTTTTTTTTCTCGTCGCACCTCGTCTTTTGACAACATTATTTACCGCCATTTTTAATAAACAATCCAAATAGCTTTTTTCGATCTACTCAAAAATTTACCAATCATAACAAAGGTTTTTTGACATGCTTACCAATGAGATATGTATTTTGATTGGTTCATTCTCCGGATCAGATTGAAAATTAAGATCCTTTATTGTAAACGGTTAATAATTAATTCATGTATGAATGAATGAATTTAAATAGAACAAAATAGTACATAATAGTGGCGAAGGGTGAAATTTTTCGAAAGGGAAGTCGAAACATATAAGTACTAATAATATGTATAAATGGGGTCTACAAATCATTCTAATGATAATTTTAGATAAATTACGAAACAGAAACCGGCAAGAACCGGGTTTGCCACTGGTACATAATTGAAAAAACAGACTTACAGAGACCTAATTCTACATAAAATAAATTAATATAAAACTATGAGATCCTTAATGCTAGAATTTCCAAGGGTACCTAAACTAGGCATAGCCTGTATTCTAGACTACCATCGACAGAGTAAATCTTAACTGAGTTTTAACGATATTTATGAATAAACATTTATTTGCTGTAATATGTTTGTGTTAATTGGTGCTCTATAATCTCTACATGGTATACTTCAGACAGGTATAAACATTTGGGGTGGTATATCGATCAATATTATTATACCGTGCCGTTTTTTATTATGAACCTTTTTCTTATGAGCGCAATATTTTACATAAGTATATCTTTCGAATTATTATTTGTTTGAATATACATTCTGTTTATTTTTTCAGAAATCTCCGGTGTCGATGATCGACCCATCCCAATTGTTGCGTCCTGAGCCCACGTTCAACGACAAACCCATTAACGCGTTCCGTGACTACAGTGTTGATGACAAGGACCCTATCAAGGAGCGCGTGCGCAGAACTTACTATGACATGCACACCAATGTCACCGTCGACTTTGTCAAGCGTAAGTTACAATATCTCTAACCATTTCTATTTAGCTTCATAATCAAGCTTGTCGCCAGTAATCAAAATAGAAGAAGAAGAGCTATTGCTATATTTTTTTCATATAGATTACAGCTCTTTAGTGCATATTCCCCGTATTACCTGCATGGTTTTAAATAACAATAAAAATACATAAATATAAGTATGTTGCTCCAAATAACTACACATTGTGCATAAATAACGGCTTCATCATTTAAAAAAAACCTAATTTTGCGATCTACTCGTAGAAAAACGCGAAAAGTGGTTAAAGTTCAACCACTTCAAAGCCACGATCAAGGAAGCACTGATCAAATTGAACGAGCTGGTGGATGAGTCCGACCCCGACACTGATCTTCCCAACATCGTGCACGCCTTCCAGACCGCCGAGAGGATCCGAGAAGACCACCCTAACGATGACTGGTTCCAACTCACCGGACTCATTCATGATTTGGGCAAGGTATTTACAAACTTTAATGAATGTACAAAGTTTTGTCAGCTTACAACCTATGCTTCTCCTAGGCTTATAGTTTTAGTATGAGTTACCAATATTGATGTCCCAACGAAGCCATTATACCGAAATTAATTGTCAATATTTAGATCGAATTGACAGTCAAATCGTATCGCTAGGACTATTGTCGGTAGTCGCAGCAATCACAGGCAATAAGTAGCTTCTGAATTTTATATTCATGTCAATGATGTGGTAAACTTGCTTGCCAATTAATTTAATAACTGTACACTATTTAAGCAGCATTGACGACAATACCTACAATAGGTTTTAGCATATTTACATCGCCTAAATCCAAGCTTAAATTATCGAATTCTAGAATGCAAATAAAATTGTTATAATATTCCTCTACATACAATCAAATTTGTTAATGATTATATTTTAGTAAACAGCGCTGATTATTTTTATTACAGTTGATAACTTTTTGACCCTGTTATTTTTTCCACGTGCGTATTATTTAATAAAAGATATAACTTCATATTTATTATGAAAAACAGATAAAACATCCCAACAGAGAGTTAAGTATAAGGTAAATAGTATATATTTTACTGCCTCTAGCGATGTTTGTAGATAAAACCATTATACATAATGTTGCTAAAAGATAATAATCTTCTTGTTATGCTTTCCATACTTGACTAAAACAGGAATCTGTTGGCACTGTTTTCTTTTAAGTAGGTACAAATGTATACGCTAAAAACGTGCAGAAAATACACGCAATGCTCATAGCAAAACGGGTGATCAGATATAAATTATAATAGATGAAATGTGATGTTCAGCATTACTTTACGACTTCAATATTACGCAGTTACTTCCACTGGCCTTGGTTCTGAGTATTATTTTCATTGAATCTTAGGACTTGTTTTTGCTTGGAATAGATGAAGCTAGCATTTTTACCGAGTCTTTACCTGAATATAACAGCGGTTCTAAACGACAAGACCGCGACTCTCGTGTATCACGAAGAGAATATAACTTTATTAATGACGGACTGTACGAATAATTGTAGTAATGATGTTGCAGTAAGAAGGGTTTATTTATTTCCTATCTTTCCCATCGTCCTCTTTGTCAGGGCTCAGGGAAACTTTGCTTGCGACCCACCAGTGAGTTGCGACTTATAGTTTGAAAAATGCTGCTATAAGTAGTACGAACACAGTTTTTATAATCGCGGTATTTCTGTGGATTTTTTATGTCTGGCCGAACTATCACTCTGTTACGAAAAAAAATATGTTTCTTAACAGGTGATGGCATTCTACAACGAGCCGCAATGGTGTGTAGTAGGAGATACTTTCCCAACCACAGCCATATCTATCAATAAGTATTTTCTATCTATCTTTAAAACTTCGAAACACCTCTTCCTTTTTAAATATTGTGACTATGTGTTTCTAGTATCGTTTGCAAATTTCATAAAGACGCTTTTATGATTTATTTTTATTTAGCACTAAATACGGAATGTACGAGCCTCACTGCGGTTTGGACAATGTCCTCATGTCTTGGGGCCACGATGAGTATCTGTACCAATTTCTGCTGCACAACAAAGCCAAGATCCCAGAGAAAGGACTTTACATGATAAGGTAAAGTTCGCAACATATATAAAAATGAAGTACTACTTTCTTGATTATTTTCATAACCGTATGTTTCAAAGTAATTTTAAATCTAGAAACCACTATTTTAGGAGCGGATATTATTGAAATTTTCTTTATAATTAGAAATATTTTTGCAAACGATGTGTATATCATAAAGTGTAATTTTAGTTCATTGCAATTCTAACTATGGGTTTATACTTATTTAGAATCTCTAGGTCGCAACTTGCGACAGATTATTGCGTCCGACAACTTTTACCATCTGCACCTATTAACTTTATAATAGTTCAATTATCGTGATAGTGACATTTTATTGTTGCATTGATATTGTAACTCTAAAACGACAGTTACAATAAATTCTTACGTCTTTCCGTAATATTTATAAGGTAGGGGAATCCTTAAAGGCCCACCTGATTTTTACATCTTAATAACATTGTTTTGTAAAAAATTATAAAAGACCCTTTGATTTACATACATACATACATAACATCACGCATTTATCCCCGAAGAAGTATGCTGAGAGGCGCAACTAGGGCACCCACTTTTCGCCAAGTATGTTCCGTCCCATGATGTGATAGGGGGCGAGCCTATTGATTTAATTACAACATATCACTATATGTATTATAAAATACCAAAGATATGGACAATGGATTTTGTTAAGAACCGTTCTTTTTGCAGTCACTATAATAAGAAGCTAAATGTAAAAAAGTTGGAAATTCTTAATTCAGCCTTTAGCTTTGTTAGTAATTTTCACTTTGTTTAGGTATCACTCTTGCTACCCCTGGCACGCGGGAGGCGATTACCGTCACCTCACTAACGAGAAGGACGAGCAAATCCTCAAATGGGTGCTTGAATTCAAGTAAGTATCCAATTCATTCATATGATGACTTCCCGGTACAGCCATAATAGAGTAAGTGTTGAAAATTGAAAATGATGTTGGTTACTCTCATGTTTCCCTGTGAACTGGAGATATTTGTGTCAAAAATCGTGTGTGTTTTATTCATGTTGCGATGTTAATCAACAGATAATTTCTAAATATTCTAGACAGACTCAAAACCTAATGCAATAATGGAGATTTTAACGTTAATTTCTATGAAAAAATCCAACGCACAAAATCCTTATTCTAAATTTCACCTTTATAATATTTATTAATAATTACTATATTTTTAACAGCAAATATGACCTGTACACAAAGAGCGAAAAGGTACCGGACATAGAAGCGTTGTGGCCGTACTACGAGAAACTGATCGACAAATACATCCCAGGAGTCTGCGACTTTTAAACGGGCCCGCGGCCTCACCTAACAGCGATAAAAAATCCAACAAATTTTACTTTTTTATTGTGTTGTGATGGCAAATGAAGTCAGTTAGACAGCTTTAAAAACATACTACTTATATTAATGTTTTGTGAAACTGAAGGCTTTTGATAACATTTTGTACAATTTTAGAATAGTTTATTCATGTATTTATTTACTGAATCTGGAATGTTCTTGATAAGATGAACATTGAACAAGTAAGTATTGTTAAAAATTTTAATATATTAAATTATAACTAATACAAGTTTAATATCAAATAATTACCAACTATAGAATATGTAAATAATTATCGACGACTACCATTGCTTATTTGTAAATTACTCATTAACCTGTAATGAAAAATGATGTATTATTATTTATAAAATCTATTGCAAATTAACACTCTCTTAATAGAATTGTTATTGATATTAGAAAATGTTGTTTCATATACATATACACATCTGCTATTATGTTATACTTAGAAAACAGAGCCATTTACCTGCGGTTTTGATTGTAGAGGGTAGAATTGGCTTTATCAGCTTATGACAATAAATATTGTTGAAGCCGTCTTACATGAAGTCGTAATTTTAAAAAGGTTAAATATGCATATTAAAGTTATACGCGAAATAAAACTAATTCAATCAGTCATTCTTGGCCATCACAATGAGCCCATCTCATTCATGATTGCTGAACTACATACGATTCTAAATATAGATAACAATCCTTTAATAACAATAATATAGCTATATATATCGAAGACCATAAGTGCCAGGGATATGTAACGATTTGTCCGTGAAATACAAACATAACATAATTCAACTACATAAATGAAGTTTATGAAGTTTTTTGGATGATTGGGTGTTTATTACTATTTAACTCACGATCCGTTCAAATGTTTTGGATTAAATTTTACACAC
>NW_023595253.1:242213-307337 GCF_014839805.1 Manduca sexta | reverse complement strand
GCAAGTTGCAGAAACGATTTGACTTTGTTTTCGTTGCCACTAACTTTACACCAGTCTTTTTCTTTTTTGGTTTCGCGAAGAAAGTGTCTTATTACTACCGTCCAGCCTTCATGGAAGGTGACTGAGCGGTTACCTTGAACCGACCTTGAACCGTTTTGAGAGATGATTAATGTAGGGCCACCGCCGCTCGAATCTCTAACGCTATATACTCCCTAAGCACGGCATACCAGCTAAAACTCCGCGAAAACCATCTTCGGCGCATTAGAGACGGCTGCAGTACATCACCTGCCTGCAACGTTCCTCACTTTTATCTTCTTTTTTAATCCTGGCATGGCAACGTGACTGCTTAGCACCTCATGGTAAGCACGATGATGTCCAGATAAATTAACTTATATCAACAAAAAGATATCTCATACCGTTCGATACCATCATGACCTTACGATTCACAGACCATATAGTACTATATCCATATAAAATCAATCATGGTTTCAAAATATCTCTTAAATAATTATCCAACAAAAATCTTCGAAAACTTATCATCCCAACACCTAACGCTTCTTTCAAAAGGTAAAGGAACTTACTTTAATTCTATTTTCGAAACTGACCTTCGACGTTAAAGTTACAGTCACTAGACGAAACTCAAACTTAATATAAAATTGGCAAAGTATTGACGAAATACAATTAACGCGGTGTTATCGGCATCAGACGAAAACCAGACGCCTTCACGACTCCTGGATTTCGTTTGGCAAAGTTTGATAACGTAATTTTTTGAGAGCTGTTTTATGTTCTTGAAGTTAAGGCGTTTATTTATAAAATATGAAGACGAGCCGAGCACGTCGCTCGCTTTGTAAATCTACTACAAACTGCTCATAAAACGAAGCGAGACTACATAGAACTTTAAATTACAAAGGTCACATTAAGCTTGTTGCAAACTGACACCCGCATTCATAAACAATACTATAAAGACAATAGAACTTTAAATTACAAAGGTCACATTAACATTGAATTCACAAACAGTACTATGCAGACACTCAGTGCAACCAAAGGCCTAGTGTCGAGAATTCCATAGTTTTCTTTCCCTCTATTTAGCTTTTGTTTATCTGATAGCCAACTGACGTTTAGTTGCATCTCAATATGAGCCAATTACAGCGCCCCTGCGCCCACGCACTGCTGAGGCTATCATAGCGAGAGCACTGAGAAACAGACTTTTTAGCACAACATTGCTCCGTACTTACCTAAGAAACGTTTGTGAATATGGACCTGAGTAAATGTTAGGTGTATTATCCAGTATTATGCTGGCTACAAAGTCTAGCAAAACGGATTTTAACAATGCTTATTACATCGTTGTTTGGCGTCAGAAATAGACGTGATACAGACGAACTCACGCATACAAGAGTGCAACAATAGTTAGTAATCTTAACTAGGTGCGGAGGTATTTGACATACGATCAGCTTTGCCGTTTATATAACGCGCAAGTTCGATGAGGTATGGATTACTGCTCGCACCTCTGAGATAATAATAAATAATAATAATATCAGCCCAGTATTATACACTGTCCCACTGTTGGGCATGGGCCTCCTCTACTACTGAGAGGGATTAGGCCTTAGTCCACCACGCTGGCCTAGTGCGGATTGGTAGACTTCACACAGTGTGCAGGTTTCCTTACGATATTTTCCTTCACCATTACCTCTGAGATGGTGCCGCACAATACCTTGGACGGATTACAGCGACGGGTTATCCGTATTGTAAATGATGCATACGTCACAAATAATTTAGAACCACTACAGTTGAGGTGGGATATTGACTCAGTCAGTGTTGTCTATAGTCTGTATAATGGTGAGTGCTCCGAAGAATTATTCAATCTTATCCTCACCTCCCCTTTTCATAACCATGCGTGCTGGCTTACGGAATCACAGGTTGGTGGTACCTTCCATCTTGGTAACCAAATGGTTCGGGAACTCATATCTGTGCCGCATCATCAGACAGTGGAACGGTTTGCCAGCATACGTCTTCCCTCTTTCCTATAACTTGGGTTCCTTCAAGCGGAGCGTGAAGGAAGTCAAACAGGCCGGCATGATTGTGCCGACCGTCCGAGCATGCCTTTATTTTTTGTCGGTCGGCATTTTCCTTGGGGTTCATCTTGCTTAATATCAAGTACAGTGAAGCCACTTTGTCGAGCACTGAGAAAAAAAGCAATTATTGCTTAGTCTATAACGAAGTATGTCACGTAAAATATATTAATTATAGACTTTTTATTTAGTTAAAAATCGAATAATAATCCTACGTCTAGTAAGAATGATGGTATTACATTTTATAATAATATAATAATATCAGCCCTGTACTTGCCCACTGCTGAACACGAGCCTCCTCTACTATTGAGAGGGATTAGGCCTTAGTCCACCACGCTGGCCTAGTGCGGATTGGTAGACTTCACACACCTTCGAAATTCCTATAGAGAATCGTCTCAGATGTGCAGGTTTCCTCACGATGTTTTTCTTCACCGTTAAAGCGAACGATAAATTCACAAAGAATACACACATGATTTTTTAGAAAAGTCAGAGGTGTGTGCCCTTGGGATTTGAATCTGCGGACATTCGTCTTGGCAGTCCGTTCCACACCCAACTAGGCTATCGCCGCTTACATTACATTACATTTTAAATAGGCTATAATTTGAGAAGGTAGCAGTTCGACTCCCAGACTGTGTAACAATTAGTGTAGGGTTTCCTAAGATGATTTGCCCGAAATGAGATCTCTAAAGGATCAATTTTAATAAACACTAATCCATATTATTTCTACATTTCTATAATAGTACTATTACTATTATAAATCCTATTATTTATACCACAGTAAATGAGATAAAAGCAGGCACATTGCTGCCTAGGGGATGCAGTGTAACGGGCACACACACCCCCCTATCTCCAGACCCCCTCCCGACCTTGACCAGTGACCTTATTTTTAAGTGACTATCCTGACCAAACTTATTAAACATGTTTCAACCTAACAAAAAGCTTAATCGGTTTCGCGTTACACGCCCAAGATCGGAGGACCTTATTAATATTTTCGTAAAACAGCGATCGCATCGCATAATAGAATTTAAATTTGTATACCTTTCTAAATAATAAACTAATTCAAATTTAATTTTCTAAATTTATTATATATTAATATGGATCCTTCAACGAGTAAAGGTCTAACATAACTTAGATAACTATGTACCACAAAAAATATATATTTAAAGCCGTATTTTAATAACTTAACGTCATTAATACCTACATAAAAATAACAAAGAATTACGACCACTAAAATTACTGAAATAAGATTAAAAATCATTTAACCAAAAATGACCCTAACTAACCTTATACAAACACGAAATACATCAAACAAGAAATTTATCATGCGAATCAATAAAGACGTTATATTTTGTTTAACACAATCTAGTTGGTCTCGGTTTACTTTTGATGGCAACTCCATGGTGATTACGCACTTATTTCCAATTTGGCATCGGCACCGGACGGTCTGCGGCCTTATTCTGATACGAAATATAATATTCAAGGAAAATAATATCTTAATATAAATAAATAATGCCTTTTCTAAAGTAATGCCTTAGGTTCTAACCGTTTTGGATAGGTTTTGGTCGCTTTGGGTACGAATTAAAAAAAGTAATCATGCTTTTTTATAGAGATTTATGTTATTTTTGTGGTTAAAACAATCTATGTAGTTTTATTCATCCTGTTATAATATTTATTCAAGCTGAAGAGGGTGGATGAGATTGTACGAACAATAATTTCGCGTGTGATTTTCCACATGTGATATGTCATTGGGAACAGATAATCAGTAGCTCACTATTACAACGAACTATTTAAATTTACATGTTCCAAAAAAGTGATTAAAATTTGTCATGCCGATGAAAATTAGAAAAGACAATAATTCATGGTTCCGTTTTATTTATCTTTCAGGATCATTGGATTTTACTGAAAAAGACTTAGAAGTATGTGATATATAAAATTCAATTAGCACATCAAATATAACAATGAACCTTGTAATAGTGAGCTAGTGAAATATCTTTAAATACAATATGCAAGCAAGCAGTTTTTATACTATATTCGCCATTATTCGCCATATTTATTTACTTTATGAGAATTAACAATAGGTGAGAAACTGTGGGAACGAATAACCGCAGGTTCAAAAACCAAGCGCACGCACTCAGAGACGGCCTTTGAGGGAGGCATATCGGGCAATCGCCCGGGTCCTCGCATTTACAAGGGCCTCGCGCGGTACATAGGAGGTCCTTTTTTACGATCTTACCGAGGAAACTGTTCAAACCGGGGAACTGTGTTTTGCTCCACCCGGGGTCTCACATCGTTTAGGGCCGCCACTGCACACACCTTTAACTTTTCTAAAGATTATTCCATCTTAAAACTGACTCAGTTGCAACTCGGACTTAGGATGTTGGCGGTGTGATACCCCCATGCATCTAAAAACACATAAAGCCGTTGATCTTGCGCCTGATTCCTCTCCAGTCATGTCGAATTACCGTCTCACCGGGTTATGAGAACGAAGAAACAAAGAGTGCGCCTGTGTTTTCCGCTCGCACTTGAGCACTATTAGTAATATCTCCTTCGTATCTGCTTGTTTCTCAGTTGAGATTAGTCGCCATGGCCAAAATTCGGCTAGAAGGGATTCGTTCCATATTATAACAGTAGGCACTCTTCTTGGCAGTGACAAGCTAACCAGAATATACTGTGAAAGCGACAGTTACTCGATATCCATAAGACGATAGCCGTTATTGTAATTACCGAGTTAGAACTTGCCAATATGTATTATAGATATAGCATTTTGACGGGGCTTAACCAAATTAGGCGCAAGATTGTTGTTGAGTTCAAGCATTTTCGCAGAAGTTGGCAAAGTTTAGAGTTTACTTAATAATTTTTAATCCAATGAAGGGCTTTGGATACAAGATATGATTGAATTTGATGTGAAAAATATCAAATATTGTTTTTTGACCCATTTTATTTATTACCCACGTCACACAGGTTTATTTTTTGCTAAAATAATTAATGAACAGATTAGGGATGTCGCGGATATACGCAATGGTTGAACCTTCGTATTTATTTTGACATCCGCATTAATTGGAGTGATTATCATAATTTATGTTTTGGATTACAGTATCTACCGCTGCGGAACATACCAGGTTATGAAAAATAAAGTGACAATACTCTTTATTGAATGTTAACGACCCATCCCAACTACGCCTCGGTTGCAGAACATCAGACCTCAAACATTTCCATAACAAATTGCTCGCGGTTTCAACCGAAAAAAGTTTTACTTTAAAAAGATAAATACGTGGTTTCATTTAGTAAAACAATGTCAAAATTACCTTGTATAAAGCTGAATAACAAAATAACATAAACTAAGTAAAATGCTAGACTGATGAATGCTTGCTTGACTTTAACAATAGTAACATCTCTCAAAAGACTAGAAGCCTCACTATGCATGTAATTAAATGTAATTAAAGAGACGTTACGTTCTCCATAATAATTTCGAAGGTATGTGAAGTCTACTAACCCGCACTAGAACTGCTTGGTGGACTGAGGCCTTAACCCTCTCAGTAGTAGAGGATGCCCAGCAGCGGGACAGTATACAGGGCTGACATTATAATTAAAGTGACGATGTCTTCTAAAATGGAACACAACTTAGTATTGCTTGGCGATAGCAATAGGGTACCGGACTCATTTTTGTTTTTTACTATTATCAAATATTTACATAATATAATTATAACACAGAAGGAATTATTAAAATCCGGTAAAAAATCAACAAGTTACAAGTCTTTGAATTTCAGCGGGAGGGGTAATTAACAAGAAACAGAAAAGAGACGAAATACCCACATGTGACGTCATCGGGAATTACGACGCGTGCGAAAAAAAGAGATGAAGCGATATCCCCACATCGCGCCCACTTCTGCACATTAAAATATTTTAAATATCAAATACTCGCTCATTTTTTAACCAATTTGTATGCAGTTTTCGCAGGAGTGCTTCATTTTCGTATTATTAACCATTACATATAGAATAATATACAAAATCAAGCTTAGGCCGGTCCCCTATTGTCGAGGCAGTTATAATATAGGTAACATAACCTCTTGCGTATAAAGTTAGCAATTCACGTTAATCAAGCATTGCCAAATGAAGGCCAATAACATAGTATAGACACAATAGTTGTCTTGCTTTGCAATAGTTCTTTTTCGGTAGCCTAGTTGTCCGAATGTCCTGCGTCAGAAAGAGCAAGGGTGTTATTTAAAAAAATCATGAAAATTGAGTAAACGCCTATGAAAGTGGAAGTATGGGTTGACATTGTAATGATAAATCGAAGCTCCTTAAATAAAGATAAAAAAGGCAGATGGCAAGATGTGTAGAAAACATCTCAACACATCATCAACTGTACTGCAAGCCATACACCTGACTTTAGTATGGTTTCAACATTGACAGCGTGCGATAATGTACGGAGCGGAACTCATAATATAAGAAGTCGAGTCTAAGTTTAAACCTGGATGTGAATAAAAATTATTAGTCAAGTAAGTAAAATATTTTTTGTTCAAGTGAAAAAATAGGTTACTGACGATAATATTGACGTTTTGGTTGTGATTTTACTTATATTCTATTTAAAACTTTTTGGCGCTAAATGTTTATAGAATATGCGTAAATGGATTGAACAAATTTAAGTAACATTTTGCACATGAGTATACCAAGCCTTGGATTCACGCAGAGGCTACTTTTTATCCTCGTAACTTGCTCCCATAGTAAAAAAATTATATATAAATATTTTTTAATGAATGGCGCTGGCGTTCATAGACTTTTATAGCAGGTGAGCCTTGTCTCGCGGGAGAAGTCAAGTGCAAAAACTAGTACATAATAAAAACTGATAGTGCAGATCGTGTAGGCAGCTCTACAAAGTCCGTCTATATTGGTCGCTTTTCTTCGAACTTGCTGAACGTCTAGACTTTACTTTGCATCAATTTGTCTACGCTCGGGTTGGCTTAAGCTCGACTAACATGTATAATTGGCATAAAATACCATCTTGTATGTATTTTTATAAATCCACGGCAAAGTGACGTCACTGCACCTAATACTAAATGGAGTGTGGTCGAATAGAATGTCCACTGATAAGAGATGATTACCACTTGACAGTTGATACAATTATGCCGGCCTGTTGGCACCGGATATGCACAGGCTGATCCCAGAAGGCGTCACACCTACGTGGCCCATTATTGCGGCTTTTAACACCTTGTGTATGGTGGACGTTATCCAGAGAGATATAAAATATATCCTACCACCAGCTTATATAACTTAAATATAATTTATTATCAATATTTTTCAGACTCTATGAATGTAATTGGAGCCTACCTAAGTTTTTAAGACATACATAGTTAAGAAGTTATTCACAAAATAATAATTGTATAACTACAGCGAGAAATGTGCGCATTAAATCCTAGTGCAGAACACCGCAGATTTCAATAGCATTTTATATCTTGGGAAATTTTATTGAATCACGTAGCGGATGCACTCGCAGCGACCACAAAAGGGGTGAAGCGAATAAAAAATATATAAAAAATTATCTTTAAAAGCAGCTCAGACGGGCATACTATAGAGAATGCTGCATATTGTTTGCGGTGGTTAAAATATTCGTAAGATGTACTGCATTACATGGGTTTTAATCTCTAACTAAGTTTTGCTTCCCACTGCGCTGTCGAAATTATTTTTTTTTAATAAAAATCAGAGATTATTTAATATGTCTTCTGTTTCTTTAACTCTTAAATTATGTTATTTTAGCTTAAAAGTAACATAACAGTATTTATTGAGCCCACAGTTTATAAAATATAATTGTTTAGAAAACAAGAAACAAAACATACATTATACTTAAAACACGTGTCATAACCTCTACTAGTCAGGACTTAATAACAAACCAGTCATTAGTTTCATGAATAAATTAAGTAGCATTTATTATTATGAAGGGTAGTCTTAATATATTTAATTCCAAATACAAAAGGCGATATTACTTCGTGAAATTAAACCGCGTTCATATTAAATGGCTGCTTGAGGCTTTGTCATATGATAATTGGAAGGGTCTATGTTAAACTAACCGAAGGTATCAGGAGCTATAAAATCAGTATTTATTTTGGATCCTTTTTGTAATATATATATTTTTTAATTGATTTAAATGACTAGATGAGCTTGCCGTTCGCCTGTTGGTTAGTGATATGACCGCCCATAAATAGTAGAAACACCGTCCAACACCTTGAATTACAAAGTATTGTTTGGTATTCCACTGCGCTCGCCATCCTGAGACATGAGATGTTAATGTCCAGTACTTAGTTACACTGGCTACAATGTCCTTCAAACCGGAACATAACTGTGACTACACACTGCTGCTTGGCGGCAGAAATAGACATTGCAGTGGTACCTACCCAGAGGGACTCTCATATATGAGAGACCTACCAGCAGTAAGATTTAAAATATTGAAATGGTACAGATATTTTTACGGCTGACGGCTGACTGTAGATGAGGTGCTCGTGTTCTTACAGTCTTCGTAATACACGACGCTTAAGATACGTTACTTTTTCAACTCGTGCGCAAAACCTTGTTTGAAACAAGCTTTGCCTCACTATAGTAATACTTTTATTGATTCCCTACCTTTAAAACTTCAGACATGTGAAGCTAGTTCAATGGAATATCAACTTTCCCATTATAGTAATTTAATTTCCAACAGTTTGACTATTTACAAAGTTTTGACGTCTCTCGCCCGCCCACGTCAAGAATTTCTACGGTAACAACTAACGCCAATGGAAATCTTATGTAAGTCCATTAGCCCCTTAAATTCTTAAAAGATTATATATCCAATAACTTCAAGGTATGAAAGAAATACGGTAGTGTATTTCTCTATTTTTCACATGTCTTTTATGAAGAAGTAAAGCTTATAAGTTTGTTATTTGAGGTTAAGAACTATTGAGGTTTTGTGTACACTGTCAACTTGTTGCGAAACACTACACTGAGATGGAACTAAAAGTTGCCGTAGCAATTTTAAAATATATTACTTATTATGTATGTATTTAATATAGGTATTTGTTTCTATTTTCCATATTTACTTTTATGCATGTTTATTCGTATATTTCAATATAAATTTACCTTTTGCACCTACCTTATTTATCTCTGCACCTCCCTTAGGTTGACTGGTAGAGAATGCCTTTGGCATTAGGTCCGCCGATATACATACTATGTGTGTATAAAGTGCATAAATAAATAAAAAAAATTACTTACATTGTAAACCCTATAGGAAAAAACAAAACCTTACAATAAAATAAATTAATTCTATATTTGGTAAAATATATAATTAATTTATTGTACTCAAACGTTAACTTTAAAACGAAAGACCTAAAACAGCACTTGTAGGTTTTACATTTTCCTGGTCAGGCTATAACTAAGAAACAGGTTATATTTTCTTTGGTTTAAATGCGTTTATTCCGAAAACATACAAACATAATTCAAAGTGAAACCCGAATAGAATGGAATTCGCCAAACCATCTGTAAAGTTTTAAATACATTTCACAGCCCGACCAATTTGTTTCCACCTTTCCCCCGGGAGATGTAAATTAAACATCAGGATAAAGTATCACTAAAAGCCACTTTATTTAAGAACAGCGTGTAACAATTTCACCCTAATAACCTTGTCATAATTTTGTTATAAAGATAAGGTTAATGTACCCCACTCGTCATATAAATCTGGCTAACTGCACTCTCAGGGACAATAAGTTTTCTCTGGGTCTTTCGATGAGAACTAACACATTACGCCTTTATCCTTGAATGGGTAGACAGGGATGTACCCAAGGCAACCACTTTTCGCCTGTGTTCCGTCCTATGATGTGATAGGGGGCGAGCCTATTGCCATATCGGGCACAAATTCCAGGCTCCGGTCTGACATAGAGCAGAAAACCCAATATCATTACTTAAGATTTGAACCCAAGCGGTGTAGTATCGGGCCGACACCACAACTACGGCATTGCCATATCGGGCACAAATTCCAGGCTCCGGACTGATAAAGAACAGAAAACCCAATATCACTACCCGAGATTCGAACCCCAGTCGCATAGCATCGTCCACGCACCACAACTACGCCACAAGTTGTTTTGATCGAAATAAATATAGAAATTCTCTTAACAATAACTAGCAATAAGTACAATAAAGCCTTATAAGTGCGACTGTAGCAGTGTACGGGCGGCTTTATCCGTGCGAGGTAAAAGGCTTTTTATAGCACATAAAATTATTTTTGTACGTTACGCCGACGCTTCTGTGACGCGTAATGTTATTGTTGAAAGCCAGAAGCGATAAGCTAAGAAGTCCTAAAGCTTTTTTCAAAAATCACGAATATTCATACAGCGTATAAGTCCGTGTTTGGGATAAACTACCTGAGTATTTGCATTATATTACTCTTTAATTGCGACTGGGTTTTCCATTAAAAATTACTCAGTGCCAGCTTGGAGTCGGAAAATTTGCGGTGTGATACTCCTGTCCCTCGGAAAGCACGTAAAGCCGTTGGTTTTGCGCCTGTGTATTGCGCACACACTTGTGCACTATAATAACTCTTGCATACCTGGCTGATCTCTATCAAGATTGGCCGCCATGACAGAACTTCGGCTAGATAGGAATGAAATCAATCATAATATTACCACTGAAGGTAACGTCGTGATAACGAGGCATTAAGGGATAGATAAGATGTCAAAGAAGCTAATAGGTAAAAAAATCGTCACTGCTCATAAACCAATCTACAATACCAAATGAATCAACAAGGAGATGATCCTTGCTTTTTAAATTCCAATGTCTCAAACTGTTGTACAGCGTGTAGTATTTGAAACTTGAAGTCCGCATCTCAAGATTGCCTCGGTGGCGTAGTTATACTGCATGCACGGTACGGCATCGCTCTGAGG
This sequence comes from Manduca sexta, assembly GCF_014839805.1. Taxonomy (NCBI): domain Eukaryota; kingdom Metazoa; phylum Arthropoda; class Insecta; order Lepidoptera; family Sphingidae; genus Manduca; species Manduca sexta. Next base: position 296,365 of record NW_023595253.1, on the reverse strand, counting down.
TCCTGGGTTCGAATCCCAGGCCAAGCAAAGTGATAGTGAGCAGAAAAACCCAAAGGTTTTTCTGCTCAGCGTCAGCCCGGAGACTGGAATTTGTGCCCGATGGTGACAGGCTCGCTTTCTATCACATCATGAGACGGAACATATTTGGCGAAAAGTAGATGCCTTGGTTGCACCTCTACATACTCGTTCGGGGAAAAATGCGTGATGTGTATCTCAAGATGGTGTTGCTACTACATGAATAGTAGCGCTTATTTTTAAGCAAGCTCGCATCTACTGTCACTTGTAACTTGAACCACGCACTGCTGTGATACAATATTGAATTATTTTTGTAAAACGCGCGATTGTGCGTCAATGTACTTGGTTTTTCTTACATAAATTGTCGAAGTAAGCGCATTACATAAAATTTTCGAGTAAGTATGAGCTAATTTTGTTAGTAAGATGTTATACACATACTTACATGTTTAGCTTATTCTATTAGTTTGTATTAATACTGTCCTGCTAGGCATGGTTCTCTTTTGATACTAAGAGTTTAAAGGGCTTATTCCAAAAATGTCAGCAAAATTGTATCGACTGGGGAGGGATAATCATCTCTGGCGACACTCTATCTGTGACCTATGAGCATTTAAATAATTAAAAAGCAAATCTTATTACTTAAAATCCTTACTCATTTCATGTAGTTGTATTGAAGAATAAATCCTAACTATAAATTTTTAAAGTATAGAAACGAAAATTATCCGAACTACGAACAAGAACTGGCAAAGAATGATACTAAAATTATACAATAAAACCACAATCGTAGCGATACAAATCGCAACTGGTAAAACAAACCAATGAATCTAGTTTGAGTATTAATGTTTTCGTATAAATCAGACAGACCTTTATTCTGAAATTCTAAGGCAACGCGCAGATGCATTAGCTTGAACAACAAACTCTTAGACTAACAGTTATTCAAGATACTGAAGTTCCTAAATTAACTGTGTGTTTCGTAGTGTTTTTTGTCAGACAGTTGACTGTATCCGCGGTGCTTTAGTTTAAGTACTATCAAATTAGAATTGCTTCCACAACTATTATTTAAAATTACTGGTGGTAGGATATGTTTTATATCCGCACGGATAGCGACCACCGCATACGACGAGTTAAAACCCGCCATAGTGGCCCACGTAAATGTCGCATTCCGAGATCAGCCTGTATATATCCGGTTCCAAAAGGCCGGCATAATTGTGTCGACTGCCGAGGGGTAATCATCTCTCGTCACTCGTCGTTCTACTGGACCCCACTCCACTTACCATCAGGTGCAGTGCGATCATCCTCCGTGCACATATACTTAGTCTGGCCATAAATACTGTTACACTTAATTATAAAAAAATATTACATTTGAATTTCGAATCTGTCATTTTTATACGATTGTTCATTGTGTTTTCTCATTTTGGCGCCAATACATTGTAAAATATTTTGCGATATTAAAATGGTGTGGGGTGATAAAGAGAACCGAATCGCTGTGATAGCATTACACAAAGTAGGTATGGAGCCAAATGCAATTTTAAAACTCTCCATACACTTGGTATTAGTAAAATGTTTGTGTACCGGGCTATTAATAGGTACAATGAGACCTCCTCTGTTTGTGACAGAAAAGATCTGGCCGTCCACGTAGTGTTCGTACGAAAAAGGTGGTCAAAGCAGTAAGGGAAAGAATTCGAAGAAATCCTGTCCGAAAGCAAAAGATTTTATCTCGGGAAATGAAGATAGCACCTAGAACCATGTCGCGTATTTTAAAAGATGACTTAGGACTTGCAGCCTATAAGAGACGCACTGGCCATTTCTTAACTGATAATTTAAAGAAGAATAGGGTGGTAAAATCGAAACAACTACTGAAGCGGTACGCAAAGGGAGGTCACAGAAAAATTTTGTTTACGGATGAGAAAATTTTTACAATTGAGCAACATTTTAACAAACAAAATGACCGTATTTATGCTCAAAGCTCTAAGGAAGCTTCCCAATTAGTCGACAGAGTGCAACGTGGACATTATCCGACTTCAGTGATGGTTTGGTGGGGTGTTAGCTATGAAGGAGTGACTGAGCCATATTTTTTGTGAAAAAGGTATCAAAACATCGGCACAAGTGTATCAAGATACCATTCTTGAGAAGGTAGTTAAGCCCCTTAACATCACCATGTTCAATAACCAAGTATGGTCCTTCCAGCAAGACTCGGCGCCGGGTCATAAAGCTCGGTCCACGCAGTCTTGGTTGGAATCGAACGTTTCGGACTTCATCAGAGCTGAAGACTGGCCGTCGTCTAGTCCCGATCTTAATCCGCTGGATTATGATTTGTGGTCAGTTTTAGAGAGTACAGCTTGCTCTAAACGCCATGATAATTTGGAGTCCCTAAAACAATCTATACGATTGGCAGTGAAGAATTTTCCCATGGAAAGAGTGCGTGCTTCTATTGATAACTGGCCTCATCGTTTAAAGGACTGTATTGCAGCCAATGGAGACCACTTCGAATAAGCTTTTTATATTTTTAATTGTTTTATATTTATGTATTAAACTGACACACTGTAAAAGTAATAAATGTTATTTGCAGTTAACAATTTTCTTTTTTCTTTATTACAATATTTATGGCAAGACTAGGTAAAAGTCACATTGCTAACATTCTCTAATTTTGTATTTCTGAGAACTATTGTATTCCATAGATTTTCAATATTATTAAATCTTACACAGGCTGGTGAATGAACATTGAATCTCAAAGCTCATTGTTTGCTAACTAAGACGCAGTTACCTTAGACTAGTTACAGAATACAGATTAAATAATAATTAGAATTTACTCTAACCACTTAACATGGAAACTTTAAGAATATAAAAAATGTAGGATTTACTTTAGAATGAACCTATAGACTACCTGGGTGGCGTCGTTGTACTGCATGCGCAATACCGCAGTGCTCTAAGGCCCTGAGTTCGAATCCCAGGTCGGGCAAAGTCATATTGGGTTTTTCTGCTCAATATCAGCCTGGAGCCTGAAATTTGTGCCCGATATGGCGATAGCCTCGCCCCCTATCACATCATGGGACGGAATATATACAGCGGAAATTGAGTGCACCAGTTGTGTTCCCTACCTGCGCCTTCGGGGATATCGGGGATAGAGTGAGAGTATATTGAGGAAGCAACTACTAAAAATAATCCAAATATATAATTTCTTTGCACAAACATAAATATGCATCTATTTAACGCCTATACTGGCACTCGCAATATCGCAACTAAAAAGGAAAATATTCAAATATCTTTTAATATGTGCTGAAATTTGAAACTGGCCATAAACTGGCAAATTAGGTGCCAGATGGTGCCATATTAAAAGCTTAAATAAAGTGGCAGTTTTGCTTCTAAAGACCGCTCGGAAGGTGTGCAACGCTCTTATTTTAAAATTATATCGACATTTACGACATAACGGATAATGCGTGAAGTTCGCCACTATGTTTTTAAGGCAAAGTTATTTTACTTTATAAATAATGTTGGATATTTTTCACTCTTATTTATGTTTCATTTTTCCTTGTACTTCTGTAGGGGATGGTAGAAATGTAAATAATTAAGACCGTTCAATGACCCTTTTGTCGTATTTTAGTCTTACTAATGTTATAAATACGAAAATTTGTATTACATGTTTGAATGTTTGTATCTTGGGGTGTTTATTAGAAGTAAACGCAGAAACAGCTGAACGAATTTGGATGAATTTTAACTCACGGATAGACCATGTCTTTGATTATCATACAGGCTTTTAATCCTGGTATTTTACTACCATGGGAAAAACATCTACTTTTTAAAATATATGGAGCTGGTGTCGTACAATGATGTAGGAACTTTTATAACTGAAAGGGCTTTAAAAAGCGAGCGTAGTTGCGATAATTCCAGAATTAAATCTAATTTTGTATTCGTATCAAACACTCAAACAAGATCAATGGCTACACCTCTTTTGTTTCTCGTCTCGTTTTATATCGCGATTAATTTAACCTTAATTTTTAAACTATTAAACGTCATGACGTTGCAAAAAGGCATGGCTTTTGCTGATAAAATTATTATAAAACACTATTAAACTCTTTTTTTTTGTAATAGGATAGTTAAATAATTATACAAAAATACTTTTTTAAATAAAAAATTGCTAAGGCGACTAGAACATTTGCTCGATCATTTTGAGATATTATTTTGTAATAAAAAACCTTTATTTGCCATTATCTAGATAATATTATATTTATTTATTGTAATATTTTTATTATTTCCGGAAACTCCCCCGAGAATTTTTTTGATATAATGTTTCCACTATACTATAAAATACTCTTTAGATTAACTGCCTTGTTATTTCTGTGCACCAAATTTCATCGAAATACATTCACCGCATAACAAATATCTAAACATTTCACAAACATATACCAAATAGTTGAATTAGAAATAATTAGATCTATACATATAACAACCAATGTTTTCTTTCATCAATAAATCTCATCATGCCGTTCAGGATTTAATAAACTGGTGAACGCGAATAAAAAAGGCGAGGTGCTAGACCGTAAACTCAATAAACGTATTTTCATTGGATTTTCATCGCCTTCAAAAGCGCGTAAACCCGCCGACCGTAATAATGAAATTGTAAACCTTGTATTTCTTATGAAGTGGAGGTTATTAGTGCAATCATACAGTCTTACTAATAAACTTGATTTAGTTTATGAGGTGACTAAGAATTGCTTAAGTAGCTGTCAAAACATCACCGGTTTCCTAGTTTAAACCTTATTAAAAGGCAAGATGGCGGATTTTTGACTTACAGCTGATGTAAATTTGTATTTTAACTGAGCGTAGCTTTGCGAAATTTTTATAAGTGAGACTGATTGAATTTATGTTGTGTAATCATATTTTAAGATGTATTTGATTTTATAAGTATTTTAGATCAGTGATGGGAACTATTATTGGTTAACGTGCCAGTATAATAATAATATCTAGCCTGTATCACATACTGATCCACTGTTGGGCACGGGCCTCCTCTACTACTGAGAGGGATTAGGCCTTCGTTCACCACGCTGGTCTAGTGCGGATTAGTAGACTTCACACTCCCTCAAAATTCCTATAGAGAAATTTTCAAGTATGCTAGTTTCCAAACGATGTTTTCCTTCACCGTTAAAGCAAGCGATAATTTACAAAGAATACACACATAATTTTTAGAAAATTCAGATGTGTCTTCTCTTGGGTTTTGAACCTGCGGACATTCGTCTCGGCAGTCCGTTCCACAACCAACTAGGCTATGGCCGCTAACGTGCCATTATAAAAAAAAATGTGCCGGTAATGCGCCATCCTAGGCCGGCATTATCTATCCGAGTGTCCCTTTTTCACGACAATTTTTATGTCCCAACAAAGATTTTGGTTGGCATAGTATACGCGTGCTCAAATTATTTTGCTTCGTGTCGCCACCAGCACGCATGTCAATAGTTCGCCATCCCTGTTTGAGATTTAAAGGTAAAATTACTGGTGGTAGGATATACGTTATATCCGCCCGGATTGCGACCGTACGCGACGTACAAAAGGCGTTAAAACCCGCCATAGTGACCAACGTAAGTGTGTCGCGTTTCGGGATCATCCTGTGTATATCCGGTTCCAACAGGCCGACATAATCGTGTCTACTGTCGAGGGGTAATCATCTCTCGTCAGTCGACAATTTATTTGACACCACTCTACATACCATCAGGTGCAGTGGGGTTACTTTATCGTGCTCGGATAAATAATAATAATATATTAGACTAGGTGTTGCTTTACACGCGTGAAAAGCTATTACCGTTAATAAAGTCTCTAAAATACTGCACGATTAAACAATATTATACCGTATAGTTAGTTATAAACCGGACATTAGGAGCGAGTTTGTGCTCCAAAAGTTATTGTCAATTGGCAATAAATCGTTGTTCTATTTGAAATGTCGGTGTGACAAGATGTCAGAGCGTTCTTAGATTTTAATACTTAAACAACATATTAACAGAAAATAAGCAAATATGTGCATTAAAAACCTGCACATCACGATATGGAAAAAATATTAATTGTTTTACATTTATGTTTTGCTTTTTCACGGTATATTTAATAACCATCGCATGAGCGCAAAATTTTTGTATGACAAGCTTTCCAATGTCCACTCTTTATAATCTCAGAACTCTAATAATACCAAGTCAAACAATCATTTTGTTAATACTATTATCTCCCACTATAATTGAGATTCACGTCATAATTAATACAGCAATTAATCTGCTCATATATTTGGGGAATGCTGTGTGCCGTACAAAGGAATTCGGGAGAGACAGAGCAGAATAGCTAACGTTGAGATGAAGTTCAGATAGCGAGACCCAAACACGTCATTAGAGCGGTTATTTATTTTGTAGGGGCACTTTATAGTCGTGTGTAGTGTATGAGAGGAAGATATTTATTTTGGCGTAAATATCAAAAGCATTTTTTATATTTAAATCTAGCTGACCCGACAGACGTTGTCCTATCTTAACTATGTATGCACGCGCGCATTCTGTCGATCGCTGACAGTTATTTCAAACCACTGACAGTTACTTTTTAATTTTTTTCTTTCATAAGAACCTTCTCCTCTCAATAACAAATACAACAAAAAAAAATTGTGAAATCGGTCCAGACGTTCACGCGTGATGGCGTGAACAAGGGAAATAGGGATTCATTTTTATATAGATTTGTATACGGTTAATGTATTTAAGTGGACTTAATGCCTAAGGCATTTTCTATCAGTCAACCTTTGGATGATGCAGAGATGAGACAATGTGGATGTACTTACACCCACATTGTCTCAAACATACATTCGACATAAATACAAATATGTTAAGTCTTAAACTTTACTACATTGCGTGACTAAATTAAACCGCATACTCGTGATCACCTTACCTGACTTTGTGCTAAAAATCATCCATTAATAACGAATATTTTCACCAAAAATCCTGGTTATAATTTTTTTGATTATTTTGTAGTTTAATGCGAGTATGGCGTGTATGCGAGTGAATTTCTAACTGAAATTGTGATGTTGCCGTTGCGATGAATTCTCTAAGAGTAGTAGTAGTAAGTAGTGGCATTAGGACACGTAAAATTAAAATAAGTTTATATTAATATTTATTTTTTTCTAAACTTCCCCTTTTGACATCTATGGCCCCAGCAACTTATTGTGAAGTTTTATTTCCACGTACATATATGGGTTCATTTAGTAATGCACTGTCAAAATGACCCTGTATACCCTGAATAGGCATATAAAAACCTACAATGGGAGTGGCTACTTGCTTACAGATATCTTAAACACCTCCTATTGCGTCGAAGATTAAAAAGACATTTTGTAAAATATATAATTGGCAAAAGCGAAAATATTTAATACATTATGCGTAATGGAAAACAGCCCTTATGATAATACGCTCCGCAACTAGATAAGGACTGTATAAATTGAATTTTATTACGTTATTATAACGTTTTGAGACAACTTGGCTGATGTGCCCTTGTACCGTTTTATTACGCGCTCACTCAATTCCTGCCCTTTATAGCTTCGTGTAAAATGGATTAGATGATAAGGAATAAATTAAATAAGGAAATGACGACACTCTTCGTTGTATGGGCGTTTGGTAGCGTATTTCGTATTCTCAATCAAATTCTATTTTTAAATTATGAATAATCGAATTCGATTTTCGAATTATGATATTTAAGGCCAGTTTAGGTTTCTGAAACTACGAAATATGAGAAATTAATTCAGCACCTCTGAACTTTGCGTTTTTCAGAAGTTTACCAATATACTGGTATTTAACTTACATGTATGAGAAATGAATTCACCACTTCTGAACTTTTCGTTTTTCAGAGGTTCATATATGAGAAATGAATTCACCATTTCTGAACTTTTGGTTTTCAGAATTAATCCAAAGTTTATCTATATACTAGTATTTTAGTTACACATAAGGTCAAGATTTTTTTATCCGATAGGTAGTTAAAACGCCTCGTTGGTTACAATCTACTATACATATCGATACATTCTCATTTTAGGTAATATCGGTCTACATAGTAACTCGATACTCTTCTGGCCCTGAACTACCCAGGGGAATTTACTATGAAGCGTGGATTACAATGTATGATGATTGCTACACAAAGGGTAGCAAATCATTGACGTATATTCTATAGACACGAACGTCCATATAAACTATTTGTTCAAAATCTGAACTAAAATGGCAACCAAAACGTCACTGTTATAACCTATTTATTCACTTGAACAAGAAATAATTTTACTTATTTGACTAATATTTTTATTCAAATCCAGGTTTACACTTAGACTCAAGTTCTTATATAATGAGTGCCACTCCGTACACAGCCACAAGCTGTCAATATTGAAACATACTAAAGTCAGTTTGAATGGATTGCAGTTCAATTCAGTTGAACACATTGAATGTTCGGAACGCCAAATGTAGTACATTTATACCGATGGTAACAAATAATATCCTTACTAATAAATATTATGTATATTTTACTCTATCGAAATAAAACTAGTTCCAAATTTTATCGCGGCTTATCAGAACAATTTAAGCGACTTTATTTAAATAATAATTAAATATTCTCATAGTACATACCATGACTTATTATAAGTGCAACTATGTTCGCCTACGTGATGAATAAAGCATTCATTTTATTTATTTATTTAAACTATTGGTGAATAATTGATGAAAATTTCAAAAAAATTGCATGGAATAAATATTATTTTTGAAAAGTACATCTAATTCTGGTTCCATGAAAACGTTTCTACGTAGCATCTACAAAAGACTGCAGTAAAGTACTTGGCAAATGAGGTATTGAAACGAATTTCTTTAGAGCGAATGGTTCATGCCGCACATTGCGCTAGCCAGATGGCAGGAGAAAATAGCTTTCTCTATCATATTTTAATTCAAAATGAATAGTGCAGTAATACGGAAAAATATATTTAACTATTTCTACACACTTAATATTAAATACAAGTAAAAAAAAATGTTTTAGTGCAATAAAATAAATTGTTTATTTTTGTTATAAAAAAATTATTGCACCATAATACTGGTAATTATCAGTTATAATAAAAAAAACCTTAGATTAAAACGCTCGTAATTGCAAAAAGACGGATTCCCCCCCTTAGACGGGATAGGGCCCCCTCCTCTAACCTTAATACATTTAGAAGTTAATACCTAGTCAAATTAATCAAATATATTCACTTTATTTTACCCAATTCCGTAAAATCCGTAAGTACTTATATAATATACTAACTTTGCTCGCTACTCTGCCCGTATGAACATTTTTCCTGAATAAAAGGTCCGCTATATATTTTCCCGGGACAAAATGTACCCTATGTCCTCCCCAAAGTCTCAAACTATCGATGCCATTGAAATTAGTCCAGCGGTTCATCCTTAAAAGCGTAAAAAACCAAAGCAAGAACTGGTTGTCTTTACTGTTAGCACAAGACATGATTACAAATCCAAACTTGTGATTGAATTCACAAAACAATAATTTTCTGAAATCTTCAACTCTGTCGCAAGTATAGTGTTTACAAAGCAACTGGAATGAATATTAATGCCGGCCCAAAAGATATTGGCTCGCTAGATTGCCTGTATTATCGAGTTATGTCGGCCCGGCCGTGGATCTAACAGAATTAGATTGAGACGCTAAAACTTCGCATATTGAGTGTTTGGTTTAATATCAAGTTTAATACGATATAACATTTGGATACAATGGCATATACAGGGTCATTTTAACACTGCGTTAGTAAATAAAATCATAATTAGGCACCAACTCCAAAATTGGTATCCAATATATACCTGTTATGTGAAATTATTTTTGGTTTTGAGTGGTTTTTGAAGGCGGTTTAATTTTTTATTAAAATTATTTTTATTTTTATAGAAATAAAATATACTGAATAAATTACTTTATGAATGTGTATTCATTTATTTTAAATTATTTTGTTTCTATAAAAATATATTTTTTTTTGCCCAATTGCATTCGATATTTATATATAATATTACTCGACACGTGTTTTAACATTTGAGATGTCAATTATTTTTATTATAATTAATCAGTATATTTAAACGACTAAACTTACCAAGTTTAATTTATTATATTTTTGATTAATCACTATTGCCACTTTTTATGTCAAATAATATGAAAATAAGATGTCAATATTACTGTTTACCTTAATAATTACTGCGCTTCCCTTCGCTGCGTAAAAGCATCATTTTACCGGCGAAAGGTCGGCTATGAAGGTAGTAGAGCGATGGCGATCTAAACAAATAAGATTATGAGGAAAACTACCTTTTGATCCTGTCGCCAAACATTTTCCATAACACCCACGGGGCCTTCCACGTAACACAGTTATTTAATATTTAATTATTTCTATTTTTGGTGGCGAAAATTTTTCTGCTCAAATGTCAACGTCGTCAGATTTGGAATAGATGATTTGGAAATGATAAGGTTAAAAAAAATATTCCCAAAAAAAAAGGCACTGAGATGAGAATAATTTAACAAAAAGATAAGTAATAATTGAAATACAGTGGTCTAATATTAGGTATTAAAATAAAAATATTTTGCGGATTTTATATTATAGTAAAATCAAAAGAAATTAAAAATATTTTAGGTTTCAAATATTCTTGATTTAAATCTAAAAGATTTATGTGCTTTATGAACATATTTCTTTAGTGATTTTTTATGTTTTCTCGATTGTTAGACATTGAAATAAAACTAGTTTTTATTTTACCGCGGTTTTTTAAATTTGATTTTCTTCGACATTTCGAAGACTTTGCAGCCTTCATAGTAACGGGGCGATCTGAATCTGAATGAGATGTCTGTCTGTTTCTTGCTGCCAAACCTTTTATAGAGCTCTATGATGTTTAACGTATTCAAAACATTTAGACCAGTTCTCTACCATTCAAACCATACAATACCAAATCATTAACAACGTACAGTTCTTAAATAATCAAGTCGTATGAATGATAAAATATCGCAAGTTTTACGGACCTAGATACGTATGAGGTTTCATAACAAGAATATGCTACTATGAACACTAGATTTTGACAATATTTGGAATTGCCGGAAAAGTTCACGTATTAACCGCCGCGTGGATTTTGATGATTAAACACATAATTTGACTGAAATTTTAATATATAAACTATATTGTTTTCGTTAATATGTATGGGAAGGGTTTTTAATTAACGGAGGGACGATCAAAACGAAACACATAAGCAAATAATAATCCCAATATTTCTAAACATATGTCAATAACTCTCAAACATCTAAAGCCACGCGTAATTGAAAAGCAAGGAACTCATTTGGTTACGAACTCAAAAAATCGACGCGAACTCAGTTGGAAATGTTTACGGGAATACCGCTAACTACCGTAAAATCCGTGAAAAACGTTTTCTCCTTCATTCCGTTGAGATAAAGCTGTTCGCAAACAAAGTACTTAACTCTTTATCCTACTTTTTGCAGTGCTCACTGTGGCAGCTTTATAATTTGTACTAGAATGTGAATAACAGTTTTATTAATTTTTAAAATATTCCTTACGTATATTATAATACAGTTGTAATTCTAATTTGCTTAGAACTTAGTCGCCTTAACTGAGCAAAATGAACATGGAAAATATTTTTGATACAAATAATTGGCATGATTTATAAAAAAATATTCGTTTCTTCTATTTCTGTATGTGATGTAATTTGTTCCTCCAATTATTCGATATTGTTATATAACATATTAAAGTACATGCCCAACAGAATAAATGGAATCATAAAATAACCACTAAGACCTAACCCTTGAACACGTTTTGTAAACAGGCACAGAAAAATGACTTCCGCACCGAATGGCATGTGGAGTGTAGTCCAGATAGTGTGTCAACTATGAGATTACCCCTCGCCAGTCGACACAATTATGGCACGTTTTTTTTACTTATTATAATTTACTATTTAATGAGCTGATATTTATACAATATTAGCTTGTGCTCGCGGCTTCACCCGCGTGAAAAAGTTGTTCAGGGATAAAAGTCCCACTTTACATTTTCCCGTCATAAAAAGTAGCTAATAGCACTTAGTACTAAGAGTAATGTAGCATTCTATCAAAGAAATTCAAAATCCGTATAGTAGTTCCTGAGATGAACGCGTTCAAATAAACAAACAAAGTCTTCAGCTTTGTATATTAGTATATAAAGCTGAAGAATTGACTCACTAGCTTGTTTGCCCTATCTATGTATAGATATATCGGGAAAACGAGCAAGTGACTCAATCCCCTTGAAAAATAAGGTCACTTCTAAAAGTATTACACATGCTTTGAAATAAAACTCAAACAAAAAAAATGTCTGTATGCGGCGAGCCTAATGTTTGTAATAGGGCGTTTATATCAAACCAAGCTCGAAAACGACAATCGAGGCTATTTCCTTCAAGTTGAGAATTGAGATTGCCACGTCTCAACCTTATTAACATAGCCGTATAGGTAAATTTACCGTTATTGAGGTTACCATACGCATGGTACGTTATGAAAACCACAGAAATAGAAGTCCGTATTGTATAAATGTAGCATAAAAAGAATTTTTTATGTTTGTTTTTTGGAGGAGTCTTATTACTGAAGATTGGTTTTTTCTTGCAGAAAATCGACCTAAAACAACAGGGTGTTATTTTGTTTTGTGTCTATAAATTTTCAAACTTTGAAAAAATGTTTTAAAACATTAATTATTAGTCATTACTTATTAGCGTAGTTTATTACTCGTGGGATTTTATAATGCAGAAAAAAATATAAAGGCGTTCAAGCGAGATTAATTGAAACGTAGACTATCTCAGTAATCATGAATTCTCAAAATATATTATAAAATTTATAATCTGGAATTAAGCAGCAAATATTTTTGTCACGAGTCGTCAAAACAAAAGATACCTTAAGTATCGAAATGTAGAATTTAAAAAAGCACTTTGTATGGAAATAGGGTATGCGCAGGTTATTTTCGTAATAGATTTGATACTTTCTCGCGTACCAGAGAAAGTTCGTATTGCCAATTTTGCTCTGTGATTGACTTTGATAGTAGTTTTGATATCTCGTTATAATATTTTATGTTTTGCCAGTATTTTCGGCTCGTACTTTGTGAAAATCTTTTCTCAGAATTTTTCACAATATTAAAATCGATCGTCTAGTGGTCAAAATTTTACCGTCGAATTTAATATATTTGTAACATTGAGGATAACTATTTTATGGGTCTTATCGCGACGAAGACCGTCCGTCCCGTGACCACGAAGTCTGCGAAGTCTTCGAAACGTTTGGGAGTAAATAATAATAAAAAAACCGCGATGAAAAATCCGAAAAAATGATTTATTTCAATATCTTACATTCGCGTAAACATAAGAAATATTTTTATTACATATTATACATTTCTTTTTTCTTCACTCGTTAATATAAATTGATTTATGACCTACATCTCACGCCTCCGTGCACGCAATGTGCTTAAAAAAGGGTACAAATTTTTTCTTCAAGTATTAAAATACATTATAGTTAGTCAAGTCTTAGTTATATAATAATTATATTACATCGTGGATCGTGTAAGTTTTTCTACTCATTCAAAATTTTAAACTGTTGTTTTTTTTACTTTTTTGTGTGGAATTCTTTTATCAACTATTAATGACAATGTACATATATATATATATATGTATATATATATGTGTTACTGTAAATTGTAAGACCTATAATTGAAACAATTCCCGATACGGCAATGGTGTGTTTGTTATGAATATCGCCTTTTGTGACTTTATTATTTACACGCCTTTCTACCCCTTCGAGGACACAAGCATGAGTTAGATTTGTATATTTTTATTACAACTGAATGATAAGTGACCAACCCATAAACAGCACCATTCAGCGTGCTTAGAACAATAATGGCAAGAAACATGATCGTCTCTTCATATTATATTCAAATGCAAGCTGTGTTTACCTTTAACTTGGTTTGTTACATTCAGTTTAATACTATATTAAGCTATAATAATACTGTAATGTGAAAACCATTGGTGGACCTATTAAAATAAATAAATTTATTTTTATAAATAGCAACAAATCGATATTACAATATATTTAAGCTATATTCCTTTTGGACGCTACTCCACTTACCACCGGTACAATGGAGTCTCAAAACTATAAATTAATATCAAAGTAAGCTGTCCGGACTCCATTCTATCTCTAAGGTATACTCGCGCTGCAAATTTTCTAATATTGCAGTGCTAAAGCGTGCAGTGGTTAGAAACTTAGGTTATATATCGTTCAGTCCGCCTGTCTATCCACCTAAGCCCTTAAGACTGACCAGATTTATGCTAGGCTTTATCTAGCGTGTAGAGTTGAAACTTTTGAGAATATAAGGTAAAAATTGTTATCTTTGCTTCGTTGGTTTGTGGTCCATTTTAGTGTTCGAAATTCAATTGTGTTTGACTTTTGCAACTTATTTATCTTTTACCCGACATCAAAATCTAGATGGTTCTATGTTCTCAAATATAATAGTAATAAATTGGTTATGGAATTAAATAAAACATGTCCATGGAAATTTGAAATCTGAACTGAGGTACTCATTGTCTCAGAAGACTTTACAGTACAAAATGCGACTTACGAAGCGCTACATACAATTATACCTTTAACCATTAAATAATTATGGAAAAAAACAAAATCAAATCTAAAACCTGTATGGAATAATTATGATCAAGGGCTCTATTTCCTCTATAGGACGACTACGCCTTTTTGCAAATACGGGCGTTCTAATCGAAGGATAGCTTTGATGGCCGTATAGGTAAATAGAGGATTTTTTTATTCTCTTACCCCTACGGCTATGGATGCTGTCCTTCGAATAGTGGTTGGAAAAAGACGGATACTCCCCCGTAGACGGATAGGACCTCCTGACCTTATATGCTATTCGCTTATTCAGTTCTGTAAGTTTTTTTCTTAAAATAAACGCGGAGTTGCGATTGGCATTCTTTGTCAACCATCCCAGGATCAAGAGAGTGCAGAAATAATATGCATTAAATTTCTGCGTACTGCTTCTTAGTTGCTTGACGTATACTAATATTCCTTGTAATTTGTGGCTGTTGGAGCAATTATGTCCAATTTAGTTAGTATGCTATCAATTAATCAACTATATGGATTCAGTCACGCTCAGAATCTACATTCTCTATGATAATATCTCTAACAAGTATAAATGTCACTAAACCCTGTCTATGGTCTAGATAATTGTGTGATGGTGCAATTCTTATATATTGCACAAATTACCTCTACTTTTAGATTTACACCCGAGTTTTTGAAAGGCTGAGTGACGAAAAAATTTACTTATATGCCATCAAATTTTTGAAGTGCCATTTGCTAATAACAAAATTTAGTATTATTTCATATTTTATTGTTGGTTCACAGTGCCGAATATTTACAAAAAATATAACCTTTACTTTGTGTTGTACAAACTATGGTAAAAACGTATTAAAACAAAACGTTTGACGAATTACAAATATTCTGAAAAATCTTCGGTTTCCACGAGTGTGAACGCAAACATCACCAAAGAAGACTTGTATTTTACTTTAAATGGTATGTGTTATGACTTTCTTAAAACATTGGGAGATCTTTAAAAAAAAAACAAAGGTATGTAAAGGCTACTGTGATGGACTAAAGCCTAAAATCTCTCAGTAGCGGAGACCTGTGCTCAGAAGTGGTCAGTAATACAGGGTAATACAGGGCTGGTAACTTTTTTAAGAGAAACTAGAGGTTAGGTGTATATTCTTTTTTCTCAGTAAAACCTTTTTAAAATAATCCATATTCAAACTGACATTGAATTCTAAGACACTATCGTGTGTATATGTGTATGTAACGTCTGTATTAACACGAGCGTGTGGTTGTGTTCATTTATCAACGTTACTTGTGTTCCAAATATAAATAAACAGGATGATAACCTCAAAGGTAAACATCATTATGGCGATTATATTCATTAATGTCATCGTATAATAGGATTATAGAGAGACATTGCAAGTTGCGGTGTTAGTTACGTAATGTGACATGTTTGGTATTTATTATTGAAATATTAATTTTACAATTATAATATTCCCGTAGGCAACCTACTTGATTTTTTTTTTTCTATACTATGGCCGGAACGTTTTGCTTTGCTGCGAAGTTCTAAATTTAATTAAACTATTTAGAGATTGCAAATTCGAAAAATATAATGTTACTGCTAATTTAAAAAACAAAGCAAAATTTTATTGACAATTTTACTTTTCTGAAGATTTATATTCCCAACTATAGCTAAGTTCTCAAAATAAGTTTTATATTTATTCAAAACAATTCAGTGGTTTCCAAAGTTTATTTAATTAAATAGCAAATCACGCTTTCAATGAATCGGTACTTTAATGCCAGACAGGGGTGAATTTAGATTTTTATGATGGCTACAATAATTCTTGCCGTATTTTGACCGGGCATTTTTAAATATATGTTATCATTTCGTTACATATTGGTTGTAACAAAATTACCTCCTAAATGAATTCGTTATTATTTCGTTATATTTCAATGATAATAGTGTGTTATAGTTAAGTGTCGAATAATGAAAAATAAAAAATATATATCAAATAACGAAACACAAATAAATACATAAATGACACAATTTGATTAAATAATAACCTTCGTGTATTTGTATAAGATTTATTTTTACTAGTACAACACCCAACAAGTTTGACCAATATCGCACTGTTCTCGGGTATTGTAAGCGAATCTCAGTACACAAGTGCTCGTGGACTTGATCCTCTATTCTTGTCGTACCATTGCATGGCGGTTGTTGTTTGCTTAGTATAATCCTGCTGTGGGATATACATCAGCTGGCCGTGTCCTTGGTCTAGTTGGATCGTGTAGAGCCTGTGAACGGAGAGTACCTGGTTCGTATTCTATGTTGAGATAGAAACAGAGAGATATGCCCATCTGTTGTTCTATTTCTTTACTGGCACGATTGTTTCGGCACTGTAAAAATTAATGCAATATGTTGCGCTTATTACGCACTGAAATGGGATAAACTTAAGTGAACAGAAGAAGGCTTGAACTGTGCCATATTTGATTTTGTATATTATTTATATATTTCAAAAAATAATATGAGTAAATTGTTCTGTGTTGCTGAAAAATAACAATTGTTCATAATTGAAGTTATTGTTGTAAGCAAAAGCGAAACGCGGTAGTCTTGTCGTGCTATCCCTTTCTTACGCACTTACCATTATGGCCAATGACACTCGGTGACGTCACAGTTTGCTAATTCTGTTATTTTACATCTACCCTTTCTACCAAATTTCAAAGCTATATAACTTGCTACCTTCTGCTCGCAGTTCGGCCCGCATGCAAAAAGTTTTTAATAAAAGTTACTCTATATATTTTCCCAAGGAAAAGTAGCCTATATCCTGTCCAGAGTCTCAAACTACCTCCATACCAATTTTTATAGCAATATTGTATTCTATCAAATAATATCTAGAAAAAATTTATTAATACAAAAAAAAGCAGATGAGACCGAAAATTTCATAACAATACTTCGTTGAAGCCTTTTCAGTACTTACATTTATATTGAGAAATACTCATAATTCAGTTGCACCTGTGAGACCCATTTCAACTCTGTTCAATTTTCAGCAAATCTATGTATTCCTTTCGTTGCTTATTTATCCGCTATTCATGTCTACTTGTAGCGAGTTGTTTACAAGTTACAAAGCATTTTGCTTTATACAAACAGATAAGTTTGCTGGTGGTAGGTTATATTTTATATTCGGAAAGGGACCATTGTTTAAATGGTGTTGAAACCCCCATAGAAGCCCACGTAAGGGCATCGCCTTCCGGGATCAGCCTGTGTATATCCGGTTCTTACAGGCCGGAATAATTGTGTCGACTGCCGTCATTTACCATTCTATTTACCATTAAGACGACCTGGCTAAGGTCGCAGGAAGTCGCTGGATGCAGGCCGCTTCCAACAAGTCGACGTGGAGATCCTTAGGGGAGGCCTATGTTCAGCAGTGGACTTCCTGTGGCTGAGATGATGATGATGATGATGATGATGATGATGATGATGATGATTTACCATTAAGTGCAGTGGGGTCACTTTGCCGTGCACGTATAAAAAAATAACTATCAACTGTTATAACCCTATATTGCTAGTAAAGTAAGAAAACATCTCTACTTTGTAAAGGTTGTTTGTGTTCACGGAATTGATTTCTTTCTATGCTATTGAACCTAATTAAGAAACAATATTTATAATTATTATTATTTTAACTGGTCCCTGAAGATTTATTTAAATTAACGATTGTGTTAATACTATTTGTCCAAGTTAGCTTAAGTAGCCTAATATGACCAGCTGCAGACGAACGTGTCCTCTACCCAGAGAACATTATAAAGTTTACAAAATTACAACTCGAAATAATAAATTAGAATTAGTCTAACCCGCCTTAAGCCAGCAAGATAGACAAAAGGTCTAAAGTCTTGAGACTTCAACTATGTATTACTAAATCGTAGAAGGATTCATGGCCACTAGCGAGAATTATTCTGTATTTTTTACCTACAGGCTACACGGCAAAATGAACTCACTGCACCTGATAATAAGTGGAGTGGGGTCCAATGACGACTGATGAGAGATACCTACCCCTTTCCAGTCGACAAAATTATGCCGGCCTATTGGAACCGGATATATATAGGCTGATCCCGGAACGCAACATACTTACGTGGGCCGTTATAGCGGGTTTTAACTCCCTGTGTACGTTGGTCGCTATCCGGGCGGATATAAGTATTATATCACCATCAATGTTACAATATAAAGGACATCACTAAACGTGGACTGCCTCGGTGGCGTAGTTGTATTGCATGTCCGGTACAATAGCGCTCTGAGGTCCTGGGTTCGAATCCCGGGTCGGGCAAAGTGATATTTGGGTTTTTCTGCTCAGTATCAGCCCGGAGTCTGCAATTTGTGCCCGATATGGCGATAGGCTCGCCCCCTATCACATCATGGGACGGAACATACTTGGCGAAAAGTGGGTGCCCTAGTTGCGCCTCTGCATACCCCTTCGGGGATAAATGCGTGATGTTATGTATGTATGTATGTATCACTAAACGTAAATGTAAATGTCTACGGTCGATATGTTATCTGTAAAAAAGAAACCTACTGTCTATGTTTTTCCTTCCTCTCTTGTACCACCGGTCTGTGAAACGCGATGTTAAGCTGTTAAGATATTTTTGTACCTATAAGTATAATAAGTAATAAAAGACTAAACCTTAAACTACGCGTCTTTATTATCTTAACAATCAAAACTATTAGGTACACTTGAGATTAAATAATGTGAGAAGTTATTTCGTCATTAGTCAGCTAACAAAATCAAAGCCAATTATATCGTACAATACAAATCGCATAAGCTAAATGAGGCGAATTTGTCAAATCATTTCCAAACAAGCATATTTCATTCGTTATCGAACTGGCATATAACCTCTAAATTACTTATCAATTGTTCGCTACACGCTAATTTATGTATTAACATGCAGAATGCATTCACAGAAATGGTTAATTCATTTACGTTCGATTAGTATTGAATTTTACTCGCTCGCCACTCACGGGGATTTTTCTTGGAAATAAAACCGCAGTATTTTCTGGAATAAAATTTGTTTGAGGTACTCCAGTATAAAGGTTTTAATATGTTCATAAAATTGTACTTAACTTATTCATCCATACGTCTAAAGTAACAAGTGGAATGGAGGTCTAATAAAGTTTCTACTGATGAGAGATGGTTGCCTCTCGGCAGTCGACAAATTAATGCCGGCCTGTTGGAACCGAATATACAAAGGCTGACCCGGAAGGCTACACACTGACGTGGGACACTAAAACGGGTTTTAAAACCTTGTGTGCGGTGGTCGCTATCCAGACGGATATAATATATCCCACCTCAATATCAAACACATTTTATTTATTACCTGTTACCATTATCTATATATTGTGATAACCATTTCTTTAAGATTTTTCTATGTAATCATCGGCTTTGAAAAGAATTTCTAATTTGAGGTTCCCCGAACCGAGTTTCAAATGATTTCGTACCAACACTTGTATTATTTTTCCATTAACTTCTGGAGTGAATTTCATTATAAACAAAAACGTGTAGATTACATTGTGATTATTCTAGAATTGTATTTTCCTGAACGAAAAAGTGGAGTAAATGATCATAAATCTAAAAGTTAAGGAAATCAGAGCTCTATTACTGAGAATTGCGGAAAGTTTGTTTTTTCTTCCTAACTTATATGAAAATTGATGTGTACGGAATGAATACGAGTTTTATGATCTACTGGTTGAAAATGTTCGTAAGTAGAATTGTGGAGAGACTAACAAATATTAGAACCTTTAATCTTGTTTGCTTATAAACATTTTTATAACTATTGCATATTCCCTTTGTCGTTCTATGTAAGATTTAGAATAATTGAGAATAGGTATTTCCATCTTAAAAAAATCACACTCACTTGCAGCTCGGAGTCAGGAAGGCGGTGTGATACCCCTGTGATTCAAATATTTCTAATAAATAATAATATCAGCCCTGTATTATATATTTTCCTACTGCTGGACACAGGCCCCCTCTATTACTGAGAGGCATTATTACTTAATCCACCACGCTGGCCTAGTGTTGATTGGTAGACGTCACACACCCTTAAAATTCCTATAGAGAACTTCTCAGGTATGCAGGTTTCTCGACAGTCCGTTCTACACCCAACAAGGCTATCGCTGCTACTAATGTTTTTAAATTAACACTTAATTTAATTAAGCCTCCTCAATAAACTCTGCAAAATTATTTAGAATATCACTCGCAAATATTGTTGCAGTCACTGCGCAAATCCATTATTTTCGCATTTTACCCGTCAAAATATAATAAAGTGGCAGCAGTAAGTAAAGAGTCGTTAAGATATGTTACTTTCATATTTGATAGATGTTTGTTGTACCAGACTGAATTATCGTTGTATTAATACTCAAGATTGTCACTGAGAATGATGTATAAAGTATGAATAAGAGTTTAAAGGCGAAGCAAATTGATCGATTAGATGATTGATCACCAGTGTAATACAACTTTACAATACTTTAATATACATTTGACGTCGCATTTTTATAAAGTTGTTTAATACCACATTCTAAGTTGAAGAATATAAATAAGTTAAGATGCTGGATAGATTAATCCTGCATCAGAAATGCATATTAAAGTTTAGTGAAGGATGCTGCTTACATATTCATAAGGTAAATACGTGCATCATTACTTTAATCAAGTAGCGTACTTGACATATACTTGACATATAACTCAGCGCCACCTACTGCTGTTCCGCCTCCAAACACCACGAACAATTAATGTACTGAGGTTTGCGCCTTCGTCACGGGCCATACGATTGCTCAATATTATATCCCAGAGCTTGGACATATTTACATGCAACATGCGGGAATTCACGGAAATAGCTCATAGATGTATTGAAACCAATTGTTAAGATTTATAATTAACTTCTTTGTCTGTATAACATCGCATTAGTATTCTGTTATGGTGTTATATATGTATAAGTAATAAATAAATAAAACACTTAAAAAACGATATTTTTATCTTGTAGTCAGTAACGTCTAGTCGGGTAGCAAAATGTCCAATTTCGCACTTTAACAGTAACATTATGAATATAATGCCACGCTCTTGCCCTTTTTAACTACGAGAGCACTTGATACTAGGTATAGGTGTAATAGAGGACGAACAAAGAACTCTTCTAGTCGAAGCGGTTCGAACAATGACCACCCTAGCGGGAGGTCAAGTGACTTCAAACTTAGCAATGCAGGGATTAATTCTTATAGGAGGTATTGATGCTCCGTGACATTTTAGTTAGGCTGTTAGGATGACTATTATCATTACCCTGGATTTTTTCCATTAATTCTAGGGGAAAAGTTCAGGGTAATTATAAAAGTCATCCGATCATTTGATCGGCTACATTGCCAGGGGAATGATTGGTTGTGACAGTAGAATTACAGGCTACATTACCAGGGGAATTATTAGTTGACAGTAGAATTATGGGCTACATTGCCAGGGGAATTATTGGCAGTGGCCTTTAGGCACCGCGCAGACTCTGTTACCCGTTGTATCATTAACCAAAAATACTACACATATAGAAATAACAAAGAATTAAATTTTTTTTTACATACAATAACAAAGAATTAATTTTTTTTTTATTCATAATTAATGTTACAGTGCCTTCAAATGACTAAACCAAATAAATAATAACTGACTGCTCCGATAGCAATTTTATTTTATGGCCTGTAAATTATGTTCTAGATTATGCAGTGTTTATAAAATTCTAGTTCAACCACTTATTCAATTTGAATTATCTTTTTAAAGTTAGAATAAGACACACAATAAAACTGAAGCACTTCATTGAATAAATTTTTAATCAGTCTATTATAAAATTTAATATTTCAAAGTGAGCCTTTTCATTAACCCGTTGAGCTAATTACTTATACAATTAATATTAATACAAATTGCGACGGCCAATTATCATTTTACATACATTACCGGCGATTTAATGAGATTCAGCCAATTATTGCCAATAAAGCCCGCATTGGATTGCATAACAACTAGTTTATTTATGTTTTGATAGCGCACGCGCTTTAATGTTGCGGTTAATGAATTTTAAAACTGTCCCACGACCAGTTGATTGCACGCTTTCAAAATTTATTCATTCGGTTTTTTTGTCAGTGATATCGGAGAGTACGGATTTTAATTAAGTTTACGTTGTATGAATTGTAAATGCTGTTTCAATGTTATATCTTACTCAGAGTTGCCAGCAGCTATTACGCTGTGTTAACAGCCTTTCCCAATACAAAACAGCTAAGTTACGTATTACTTTTTTAAAGAGTCATTATTATCGAATCAAGACTGGTCTTGAGTTCGAATGTATCGCAATAATAATGGATGGCTGGCGACAGAATCCAATTCAATTAGGCCGGTTTTAATACCTTGGAACTGAGCCAGAAGTCTGGGTTCGTATTGTTATATCAGGACGCCAATAATTGTAATTAAATACAATATTATATTTTATTCGCGTCTGATCTGGTTGTATAAGTACACAAGATAAGTATTTTAGGTTATAATTATTGGTAGGGCAATAAAATGTAACTGAATTTTGAGGCTGGAATAATTGAATCGACAGGGGAGTGATTATAATGACCTTTAACCGATACTATAGATGTCAATCTTCTTACCATCAGGTGTGGATGAGCCACTTTGTCATACCTGAAAGAAAATTTTTGATTTGATAAAACCGTTTAATTATTTTAAAATAGTTTGTAAAATCTGTCAGATTCCACAAGATAAAACCGCAAAATAAATCAAAACTGCCGCGGCCGTGGTCAATGCGTATAGCCTCCTTCGTATACATTCCGACAAAACTATGACGTATGTCGTCCATGACTCCGCAGTCGACATGGGAATTTGACGCTTATATAAACGACATAAAGGTGTTAGACCTTAATAGAGCTTTTTTTGTACAGGTTGGATAGTGATATTGGCTCAGAACAAGAACAAGCATATTGGATTGTTCTGTTCCGTATCGACATGGAATCTGAAATTATTCTAGATAAATAAAAATAGTTTATCTATGTGGAATCTATGCTGGCGATACGAGGTGACACCTCTGCCTACTACTGGAAAGAGGCAACGGCGTGATCTTATATAAGAATGTACATGTATTAATATCATTAGCCTCAGCACCTGGCAGATCATTGTTGCTGTGATTTCGTAAAATTTATTAACTATTATTACAAAGGTCTCAGGTTTGAACTCCGCGTTGGACAGTGATATTGGATAGTTTGGACTCAAAATCAGCTCACAGTTTGGAATTTGTGCCCGATAAGACGGTAGGCTAGCCCCTATCATCATCATGGAACGGAATACGCACGACGGAAAGTGGCCAGAGTTGCCCCTCTGCCTACCCCTTCGGAGATAAAAGTCGTGAATGTCTGTATCTGTGTGTATTATAACCGACGGTTGAAAGACTAATTGACTTAAGCGACATATTTTTTTTTTTTTTATTTTATTGTGGGAAAACAAACAATTGTACATTATATATGATTAAATAAGTACATACATACTGTTTTTTATAAACATACAACCTACAACGTTCTTCACAGAATATTAACTGAGTATAATTTTCAGGTATAATTTTGTGACACTTAGTTTCATACATAATTAAAATCAGCACGTTTTTCTATGTTTTTTTAAACTAATTGTCGCTTATATAAAAATATGTTGCTTACATCAATTAGCCTTCAACTGTCTGCATATGGTTTCATTTACTATGCTTTTCTTGCATTATTTACTGTTTATAAATAAGGAGTTGACTGTCCGTTCAAAGTTTAATCAAACTACACATTAATAAATCACTTTTACCTGAATATCCTACAATATATCGAAATTGTCAAATCGGTCATTCGTTAATACAGCGAGGCAATTGAAAGAGCAGCTCTGAACGGATATTACTAAGATCAAAGTGCTCAATACGCAGCGGTGTACGTGAGTGAGTCGTAAAGACAATATAGACAATAAATGGTACAGTAGAGCCATTTTGATGATTAGTTCGTAGCTGGCGATAATTTGAGTGATAATCAAAGAGCTCTAAGATAGTATACGGCGGACGTTGGGGATATTTTTTTTTTTTTGAAATACAGACCCCACAGTCCACACCGGGGGGATAAGCGAATGGGATACTACGAACCCCCCGGCTTAACGACTGCGAGGCCCTGGAGGAAGAGAAGAAGAGGAGAAATAGAGGGAAAGAAGGGGAAGGAAGAGGAAGTAATAGGATGGGCGGAGAGGAAAGGGAGGTGAATTGTTCTACGAGTCCTGTCAGACCCCCAGAACTTGCAACCATGGGGGTGTAGGCCAGTGGCGAAGGGTGAAAATTTTCAAAAGGTAACCCGAGGAAATATTTTTTTCTACAGTTAACATGTAATACGCAGTTCACAATAAATTAAAATCAGTAAAACATCATCATACATAATAATTTCCTTCTAACATAAACATTTCTAAACTCTAAATTTAACAAATAATCACATATTTTGAACATATACTTATCTAAAAGAGCCCAACAAAAATTAATAACCCACACTATACAAAACACTAATTATAAATTCTAAATTATTAAAAAATTTCGCACCAATGGCCTAACATTAAGCCGCAAATTCTCGGGTTACCCTGAAGTACACAGACACGCACGCACACATGTCTTTTTACGTCACTTCCAAAAGATTAGACAAAGACACCGCGCTACGTGTGAAAGAGCCAACAATATCGCGAGGGAAGCTATGCGCGGCCGGGTTCACTTCGAATACTATAAGGCGCGAGCACTGCGCGCGAGTTACGATTTAACGAATTGATAATAATATGAACTATGTACCGTAATCGTTGAAGTATTGATTTAATGAACTAAGTAAGTATAGGATGACTTGTTTGAATATACTATTATTATTCTAGTTATTTAGTTATGTTTTTCATTTATTATTTTAAGTTAATTTACAAAAGGTAACCCGGTAGGAATCGGCTTGTATGGACGCTTCGCCACTGGTGTAGGCATCACCTATAGTGTGCCTAGGTCCGCGACATAATGTCCCCCCGTGCATGGGCGTGCATTCGGTGTGGAGGCCGAGCGCACAAGAATTGCCTCGGGGGGGTCGTTGGGGATATTGTCATACAAAATTTTGCGCTCATGTTACGGTCATTCAATCTACCGTGAAAAAGCAAAACACCATTGTAAAATACGTTTTTTTTTCCATGACGTGAACTGCACGTTTTTAATCTAAATATTTTCTGTAAATATGTTATTTTTATATAAATATTTAAAGACGTTGTAAAATCTTGAGTGAGACGCTTTTGCCCACAGTCCCGTCCACGTGAAAAAGGTTTTTCGGTATATTTTTTTCACGATATGTAGGGAAGTAGCCTTTAGTACTCAGGAGCAATGTAGCTTTGTATTAGTGAAATAATTTTCAAAATCAGTCCACTAATTGCAGAGATTAGCCCCTACAAATCTACATTTGCACCTCTTTATAATATTAGTATATATACATCAAATAAGGTCTGTACCACATTTCTTAAAAAAATACCAATCGGAGAGCGAATAACTCCCATTCTTTTCCTTAAACCATTACAGCATTCTCGAAGACTTTTCATTAGGTAACATACTTGCTCATTTACGATTTCCGTGAAAAGTAAAGCTTCTTTGGTAACTTGGGGAAACTAAAATAAGGCTTCATTTTAACCTACTTTAGCAAAACAACTCAATAGTGACTATTACAGCCGTTTCCGCGAACTATGTTCGTGCGTTTACACTTGACAATTCAGAATTAAGATCTTTATAGGAATAGAAGTTTAATATAACTAGGAATTTAATTGGGTATTAAATAGAAATATATATTCATACTATACAGCTTAGTTTAGACTAGCAAGTACTTGCAGCAATATATTGTGCAATAACTTCTAAATACGTTTACACTAGCGGCCATATTGAAATAAAACTAACTTTCGGATTTTATCCCGGTTTTTATATTTTTGTGCAGTAACCATGAATGGTACAATATTTTCGAAACGTCGAGAAAAAACTAAAATTTAAAGGACCGCAATAAAATCCGAAAAAAAGTTTTATTTCAATGTCGTTTGCGTAAACATAAGAAATCATTATCGGCAATATTTCAGTATTTTATACACATACATACAGCTCGCCACAAGTCAGCTTGCTATGATTATATGATAAAATTCGCTTGCAAAAGTTTTCTTACTAATCTAAACCATGTTTTAAATAACACAAAGTGAATAAACATAAAACAAATATTTTGTATAAATAAAATACAAGTTCATTAGTTTTACTTTTTTGTTCGGGCAAGTTATAGGGCTAATTTATTCGATTAATAATTACGATATGATAATTTCGAAATCAATATTATAGTCCTCTACTTTTGAATATACCAAGCTAGAGAAATTGATTAACAGTTTTATCAGAAGAAATGTCACCACAAAATAACCTACTAAGCCTATATTATTTCAATAGTGACAAGCAAACAATAATCCACTCAATAATGGTCACATTTGGGTAGTTTTGAAAGGCTGTCTTGACAACAATCGACATGTTACACTAAACAATTCATGTTACAAAGCAACAATGCGCCTGCCACACGCACGTTTACAAATTGTCGGGCTGTTATCGTTTATGTCAATAAATTTGATGCTTATTTGCACATGGTAGTTTTAATTTCGCCTATTCTAAATTAAATACGTATAATGCGCTTTTGATCACACTTTTCAGGATTTCGTACCTCAAACGAACCCTTATAGGATCACGTTGTTGTCCGTCTGTCTGTCTGTCAAGGCCTTTTTTCTCAGGAACGCGTGAAAGTATCAAGTTGAAATTTATATGGAATGTGCAAAATTATGACTTTCGATAGCATAACACAACCAAAAATATGCTAACGAGCTTGTCAATAGCTAAATCTTAATTGTAATTCGCCGTGTTGGCTCTAACGGCTTAAGCGCCATGTTCCCAACTGCGTTTTCCGATCTATCTCAATAATGGACCAATCAAACGAAGTATATTGTGACAGGCTTACTAATTAATTATTTTGATGGGTCATTCTCTGAATCGGATTAAAGATTGAGATTGGGGATTGATTATTGAAAACGACCGTTAGGCGGTATTTAAGCAATTCGTTAATAACCAAGTTAACAGAATCGGGACAAAGCAACTGACGCGAATATTCGCACAGAAGTAATAAGTGTCATTCTTGCTTGTTTTGTTGCGAGGTCACAACTGTATCTCGAATCTTTTGTTCACCTGATATTTTTCTGTCGGCTAAATTGACGTGTACACGAGTTACATGTCGGTGTCTTTACTCTTTATTTTTACAACTTTGAATCTCTCATCTTGACAAAACCTAAATGATTTAACAGAATATTTCTGAAAGGCAAACCGACCTGAATTGAGTATAATCAAGCCATAAACCTAATTAATTCTCAACGCAAAAGACTCGAATGTGATGTCGTTAACGCGAAATTTTATAGAGTTAATAGACGTGCCAGTAATTTGACACACACATGACTGGTACAAGCACATGTCACCTTCGCTTAGGGGAGAATCTCTGGTGTCAACGAGCTTGAGCACTCTCGAGATGAAACTACACAGGTTTGTACGTATATTGCTACTTTTTATACAACCGTGATACGAAAGGTGTGAGTACTTTGCTTATCTGTAGAATGTATGTCAACGGTCAAAAGGCTAATCGTCATAAGCGACATTCTTTTTTCAATTTTTTTAACTAGGTTAGAAAAACATAGGAAAAGTACTGATTTAATATATATTTTATTTGTGGCATTAGAAATCTGCTTTTAGTTAACTATATTTAAATTGTTTTAAATGAGATAATATTTACTGTTTTATCCAAATATCTCAATAATATATTAATATAACGTTAATATAATTAAATTACGCTAATAGGACGAAAAAATTGTAACTAAAATTAAAGCGTCACGCAAACGCTGCCAACTTGTCAAGAAACACATTACACTGACATTAATAATTACTTCTTCAACATTAGGCAATAGAACACTGCATATGACTGATTATCTCTACGTTCAGGCAAATACTATATTCTACTGGCATATCACATCATAGGATGGAATACAGATAGCGAAAATTAGCCCCTGCCTACTCCATCTGAGTTAAAAGCGTGAGTGTGTACTGAGGCAGCGTTCGTGGCCTTTCGTAATGCATACAAAGTAAACACAAATAACAAGCCAACCTGCATATTGAACACAGCATGTGCGTTTTAGTACCGTTTGCTAGTCTTCATACAAGGCCTGCATAGCATCTACGTAAACAATTAAAACAACAAATTGCAAATTATAAAATGTATTATCCAAGGAATTTAATTACAACTGTACTCACAAATTACATTTGTTTAATAGTATGTCAAATAAATTAAGTCCTTAGCCGCAACTGTGGTGAAACCTTACTTTAATACAAAGGCAAAAGTTTGGAAAAATGTATGGATGTTTGTTAGAAGTAAACGCAGAAAAATTTTAACGGATTATGATGATATTTGACCCACAGGTGGACCATGTCGGGGATTAACATTTAAACTAGTTTCTATCTCGGTAATTTGGTCCAAGAGGAAATAATGGAGTTTAAGTCTGAATTTTTAAATAGATGGCGCTGGCATAGTACAGATGGGGTAGGTCAACATGGTGGACTAGGGCCTAATCCCTCTCAGTAGTAGAAGAGGCCCATACACAGTAGTGGAAGAGTATGTAATACAGGGCAGTATTCTCAAAAATTTATGCATTTGACCGCAATCATAGAATGGTTGTTTACTCACCGCTGTCGTTATATAATACATAGTTTAAAGCACCAGACCTGCTTACGAGGAAGTAGGTCAGTTGATACCATTCGATTACTTCAGGGCCTGAGCTTCACAGGCGGTTTAGGGCAGATTGAAGACTTCATACACCTTCGATGTTGCTCTCAAGTTGGCAGATTATGAAATGAATTTTCGTAAAGTTAACAATGACTAACAAGAAATACATAAGTTTCAAAGAAAGATACACACGTGCCTTGGAGAGATCGAGGCCGCGACCTCACAGCAGTCTCCTTTACATCTGGTTAGAGACTAGACTGCAATTTTTAATAGTAAAGTGAACTGCAAACAATATGAAATAAATATAAGAAACTTTGAAAGTACGAATTGTGTGCTGTAAGGATGATACCGATTTTGCGACCTCGCAGCAGTCTCATCTACATATTTCCTGCTAAGATATTGCTGTATTTATTTCGATATACATTACATAATAAACCTTAAACTCATTCGTTTATTAACTAAATTATAGTGGCATCAAACAAATCCACAGAAACTTACCAAATGCAAACAAATAATTTGTTTGGATGTTAATTTATTACCCTAAATCAAACTCCAAGTTCCTATAACGAGCCACTTCAAAAGCATCCCCAACTTCCCCTATTACGAACTTGTAACAACTGCTTCCAGATTAATTGCGAAAATGAATCCAAACATTTTTCATGAACAAGAAAACGTTTGAAATCGGCACGTCTCGTATTTTAGCACTACAATTCTCTCAATTTAATTTCTTTGAGAGATTTGTGGATTGGATAACTCAGCATTATTTTTAGTTTAGAAGTTTTCTCATCATATTCTTTGTTCCATATAAAGTTTGGGCTACACAAGTGGCGAAGGGTTCAACTAACCCCTTACCGGCTTCCTTTTCGTAACTAATATAATTTTCATTAGAACGAGATGCAAACCACATTATTGTATATTAGTAGTACCTTTATGTTTCCCTTTTAGAAAATGTCACCCTTCGACACTAGACTACACTGACATCTAACGACATTAATTCCAATAATCGAGACGCGGGAAGGTTTACAACCATTTTCAATTAATATTCCCAAACTTAATCTTCAATCCGATTCCGAGAACCAATCAAAATAACTCAGTTGTAAACATGTCAAAAATACTCTGTTCTGATTGGTCCACTTTTGAGGTAGATCGATAAATTGAAATCGTGTGTTGAAAATGGCGGTTAGTCACAAATTATCGAGATATTTTACGCAATTAATGATTGAATATTTTATTTATCATTTGACTTTTTGATTAGACCAAGTATTTTACGGCTTTAATATTGAATCGAAATTAACCTTAGTGTGTTCATAGCATAAGACCTAAATTAGCAAATTTCTCATTGCTTACGTGTTGACGTTTCACTTCACTGAACAGCAGACAGCATCTTCAATAAAAAAACAAATATATGCCCTTCACAAGTTTCTATTGTGAGACTAATGCTAGTTCATTCCGAAATGAAGCACGAATCATGTAACTAATGGAGATAGTCCGTTATAACATAATTACCAAGTTCACCGCATCGGGTGAAAATAAAACTAAAGAAAGATAAAAGAAAGTAGGGCGTACGTGAGACGTGTGAATCAATTCGTTGAACATTATGAAGACACATGGGGCCATTTGTAACACATTGTCTGGTGTCGCGCTTGGGATGATGTGAGGAGATTGGGGATAGTTTCAATAAAATTTGAACTGAAAATGTTTGAAATTTTGTAATAACAAATTGTAAATTACTTTTCATTTTTAGTGCTGTAGTAAGCAATACCTGAGGTATTTACTTCGTCTATGTAATTTATTTATTAAATTTAATTCATAAAGTTATATTATGGCCTAGATTATTTATTACCAAATACCACGTACCCGTAAAATATTTGTATAATGTTATATTTTGCTAAAGCATAAATTCTTTTATAATTTCATAAATATTAACAAATTAATATAACTTTAAACATAAATCTTTGTTTAATAGAAATACAAATTCGTAAAATTCATTTAATTCTCGCGATTTAATACCTCGTAGCAGCGCTACGAGTCGTAGCTTGTTACGATTCGTAGCTATTTCATACTCTTACATTGCAGTTAATAACCTTTAGAAGTATTAGAGCGGAAGTGGGGTTTAATTTCACCTGAAGATTGTAACATTAAATCAGCTTGAGGATTTAATGTTATAATTACAAGAAAGCTCATTAAACGTCACTAAAAATTCTTAAACCGGCACGAAGAGAATGCGTTGCAGTAAATTTCATTATAATATAAAATTGTTTCATAATCTCCTGCATCGTAGTAGTAACTTAATTCATCGACATACACGTTCAGTTTTAAAATGTTTGATAATCTTATAAAAAGTAATTGTGTCAGACTTAAACAACTGACAACGTAACCACGAAAGCTGCAAATTCTATGAAACGTCGGAAAAAAATATATACAAAAACTGGAATAAAATCCGCATAATAGTTTTATTTCAATGTCTAACATTCGCATAAAATAATTAAATAAAAACATGACAAGAGTAGATAGTGAAACCTCTGATCAATAAAGGTACCTATATCTATGAAGCCGTTGAGCAATTTTTGATTCCCCCTTGTAACCCAAATAATCTATAATAAAAACTCGCCTTTGATCGTAAGTTTGCTTGTTAACGGACTAGGATAACTTCAAAGGAATTAACATTTGTAGCGTCAAGTTCTCTAGACGTGCAAATTTTTGACTAGGCTTTTAAGGAAAGGTCACTGAAAATTTTCTTGCGTGAAATGTACTAAAATTGTGACATTTTTCCGACGTTTTATCTGAAGAATTTCGCTTAACTTTAAGAAGATTAATATAGTAATTAATTAAAGTTTTGGTCGTTTATAAGAGATTTTCTGAATGATTAGATCCAAGTAATGCCTTAGGGAGAGTAATGCAATACCATTCAGTGCTTTTTTTTATAATGGCACGGTAAAGTAACCCCTGCACCCCCAATACAAGGTATTTATATTACAAAGTATTGTTTGGTATTCCACTGCGCTCGCCGTCCTAAGACATGAGGTCTTAAGTCTTATTATGTCCAGTAGTTACACTGGCTACAATGTCCTTCAAACCGAACCACAACAGTGACTACACACCGCTGCTTGGCGGCAGAAATAGACATTGCGGTAGTACCTACCCAGGCGTAGTCTCACATATGAGAGAACTACCACCAGTATGCAGTATTGTGCATGTCAAAGTGACCCAACTCCACCTGATGGTAAATGGAATAGGGTCTAATAAAGTGTCGACTGACGAGAGGTAATTACTTCTCACCAGTCGACACAACTATGCCGGCCTATTGCAACGGGATATACACAGACTGAATCCGGACACGACACCACAACGTGGGACACAAGGGCGGGATTTAATACCTTTTAATACCAATACGGTGATCGCTATCCGGGTGGATGTAAAATCCTATCATTAGCAAATATATATAATTTATAATTTTAATATACCATTACAATTTATTTAACACCATTTATTATTAAATATTCTGGGCCGTGTCTTAATTCATAATGTTATATCGCTTTTTTCATTAACCGACGAAAAAAAGGAGGAGGTTCTCAATTCGCATGTATCTTTTAAGCTTATTTTCATCAAGTCCTTGTCGAGAACGCCTATCTTAATCGTTAACGCAAAAAATAACAAAAGATTATAGAAATGACTAGCGATTAGTCGGTCGCTCGGATAATGTCTGCTCGGATACGTCTCAGACTTTGTTTTCTATGAGAGTAAATGATTGAACAAAGGCGTTTTACGGGCTTAGTATATATGACGCACAGCAGTAGCGAAGGGTCCATATAACCGATTCCTCCTGGCTTCCCTTTATGTAGAACTAGCGACCCGCCCTGGATTCGCACGGGTGCAATGCTGATACTACATACACTACAGAAAAACTGTAAACGTTGTATATAAAAACATAGCGGCCCGCTCTGGCTTCGCACGGGTATAACATAACAAAATAACAGTATTTCTCCACTATTTAATAGATGTTATTATACATATAAACCTTCCTCTTGAATCACTCTATCTATTAAAAAAAAAACGCATCAAAATCCGTTGCGTAGTTTTAAAGATTTAAGCATACAAAGGGACAGAGAAAGCGACTTTGTTTTATACTATGTAGTGACTATGTAGTGTAAAATCCAATTATCATCAGAGCGATTTGCAGACCGCATATATGCATATTAGTACCTATATACTGTGTCGGGTTCTCTTTTGGAAAATATCTATCAGCACTGAGTAAGAGTCTTCTAATATAATCTTTAATCGCTCGGGAAAAGCTTTCCAATTCAGTTGCGACGTAACCGGTATTTATATTTATCAAATTTCCTTTTGTATAGGTAAATCGAATTCACTCACAGACAGAATGGTTAACCGCAAACTGTTTAGAATTCAAATGTTAAAAACAAAGCTGTAATACCGCAAACGTTAAATTAATTCACGTGAATTATTGAACTAATTGATGGTTCATCGTCCAGTTTCACGGAAGCTTCGAGTAACAGTGAATATCGCAAATTCCTTTTATGTACAACTATTACTAAATGAATTAATTTCAATTCACTAAAATTTGATGCTCGCTTTAACATTCCGGGATAAATACTATTCTCCGGATAAAATTGAATAGGATATAGGAATAATGTAACTTCCTTTTAGTAAAATAATTTTCTGAATTGGAACAATACGTCAAGATAAAGGCGTGATGCGGCTGTGTCAGTCACTAGCCGTCTATTTTTGAGATTTTTACAACTCTCTGTGACTGATTGTACACCTAACGAATTTCCAGTTTGCATGGATATTTCGACTGTTGGGGCCTGTCGATATTACATTTGGACGCGCAACAAACAGGGCTGTATATCGGAAACTTTGATTGGTATGCAAAGGTAATCAGGGACTAGCTTCGCTCGCGGCTCGGCTTTTGTGTAGACAATTTGATTCTAGTATATTTTACGTGCACACATCTCTGATTTTTCTAAAATTATGTGTGTATTCTTTGTGAATTATCGCTTGCTTTAACGATGAAGAAAAATATCGTGAGGAAATCTGCATAGCTGAGAAGTTCTCTATAAGAATTTTGAGGGTGTGTGAAGTCTTTATTAGGCTAGCGTGGGAAACTAAGGCCTATTCCCTCTTAATAGTAGAGAAGGCCAGCGGGACAGTATATAATTCAGGGGTGATATTTATTCATTCTCTTTATTATAAAGGGATGTTTTTTTTACATTTTTTACATATAAATTCTTAAATAAAACATAAATATAAAAAAATGAATGACCCTTCCATGGCGAAGCTCAAGAAGGGCTGACATTATTATTATTACATGTATTACTTGCACATGGAACTGAACGCAACTGATTAAAAGTGGCTAAGACCTCGACTTACCCTTGGAAACAAAAAAAGACTTAAAACTATGTATGTAAAAATCGCGCGACTATTTGTCGCATTCAAGATCTCTAGTTGACGCGCGATTGTCCGCGTCGAGTAATTAAAATAATATTCGCCTTATCTAAATAAGAAATTTAATGATCAACTGATAAAATTTTAGTGAACTCATTTGTGACGGGCGAGCCCTTTCATCATTCACGCTTTGTCGTTTTGAAAATTTCATGAAATTGACGTCCTTTAACCCTGCTTTAGCCAAAAGAGAGGTTTAATTAACGTAACATGAAACAGAGATTTAATTTTATTTAGTTTTTAAACAAGTTCTTCCTATAATAAATTTTTCTATTAAAATTGTATCAAAATTCGGAAGCCTATAAAGTATTATATAAAATCCCTCTTTTTTTAATAAACATTTTCTTAGCTTTTTTTCCTGGGGTTACAAAGTCTGAGTCAAAGTTATGAAAAAAAAGCGATCACAATTTCTAGTATAATGATAAGTAGTATATTGTCCATTTATTATGGTTAACCTGACAACCAAAACCTTCTTCGTGAAGTTAAATATTTTTTATTTAATCTGAGATATTAATTACTGCTTTGATGGCGTAGTTGTATTGAGTAATTGGTACAATAAAGCTCTGGGGTTCAAATCATGGTCAGACAGAATGATATTGGATTTATCTGCTTAGTATCAAGTCCGGGGTCTGGAATATGGTAGGCTCGCCTCTTATCACATCATGGGACGTGTGTTGTTCTCCAAGATCAGCCTATGTATGTCAGGTATATTTGTTAGGTTTTTCTGCTATCAGCCCGGAGTATGAAATTTGTGCCCGATATAGCGATAGGTTTGCCACCTATTACATCATGGGACAATATACACACGGCAGACTGTGTGCACATGTTGAGCCTCTGCCTAACCCTTCGGGGAGAAACGCCGTGAGTGTGTCTCTCTCTATCTCTCTGTATGTGTGCGCGCGCGAACGTGTTTGTGTATGTGTGTGTGTGTGTGTGTGTGTACGTGTGTGTATCGATAAACTACTTCATTATAACATATCAAAACGTTAACATGACTTTTGAAGCTAGTTCGGCATCACAACGCATTAGCATCACAACTTCAAATAACAACTGTTCAAAGTCTAAACACGGAATAAGAGTTGTATCTCTTTACAACACATAGTAATTTGGTCTAAATTTGAAACACCGTAGTAATTTCTTAAAACAGCCCGCTGTTTGCGTTCACTTAATTAAATAAAACATGCCAGCGTACTTTCTACTCGTTTGTTTGTTTTACTAATTGAAATGTAAATTTAAGGACAAAATATTTTCTTCTTAACTCCGAAATATTTGCGTGGCTTCTTAGAACGTCTTTCGAGAAATCTAAAAGAAATACTTATGATAAGCAAATACATGCAGCATGTAATATATTTATAATACATATTTGAGCAATAATTTACATACAAAGAATATTTTAATATGACATCAAAGATTTCTACTGTTTCATGTCTTTGTACGATAGTAAAATTTACGTTACATTAAGGAGCTGGTCCGACATCAGAGAGGTCATAGGAATCCACATCACGGATGCTCTGCGATAGGCACAAGACAGGGTGGAGTGGAAGTAGCTCGTCAGCGCCACCACCAAGGCTTACCAAAGCGGGCACGACCTTCATGATGAAAACGACAAAGAAGAAGACTAACTGATGAAATGTGGGTGTGGACCTCTGTCTACTCTGAAAACGTAATAGGCGTGATCCTATGTGTATGTATGCAACGCAATATAGTTCACATATTATAACCGATATTGTTAGATATTGTTTGCCAATACGTCTGAGGTCAGGTTTGCCTGACCGGCAACCGGTCACCAATAATATATATAACAGATTGTCTCATTAACTTGAAAAACTCTAGTCTTTTGCACTATGAAAAAAACTTCTGATTCAACATAGATTTTAACTTCTGTCTGATATAACATCAAAATCAATTCATCAATTCCACGTAAACTCGATGTACGCGCCAGTTTCAACTCTGCCTAAACCTACAGAATAAAGGCGTGATATGAGAAAAGGCATTCCCCGATTCACGTATGATAAATAAACACCATACCCAAACTGAAAAATCAGCTTTGATCAAACGAGCCAAAACGATTTACATGGAAAAGTTTGCTCGGTTATAAATTAACGGGGTCGCTGCTGCGTCGTAATTGGATTGCATTCAATAGCCAGCTCGTTTACGGCTTGACGTTTTAACTCTGTAATCATTTGATTGCCTTTGTTTATCGTTGTTATATTGTGGGAACGGTGATTTTTTATAGGATTTATGAAAAATTCTAAACCCTTATATGGTGAGGTTTTTTTTGCAGTTTTTGGTGTGAATGTTTGGTTTTTGAAGCAAATGCTTGCACTGTTGACTGGATTTGGGTTGAATTTAGCACAGAGATAGACTAATATATATTAATAGTAAAACTTATATGCTATTTTGGCACGAATTAGGAAACACCATTTGATTGATTCCTCACCAAATTTTAATACATAAAGCCATCATTGAAATTCCAATTGCCTGTTCACAGCCCGCATACATTACCATAGATTAAAAAAATCAATAAAATTCTAGATCACTTGTAATCCACAACTAATATTGTAAGACTTCATTAATAAGCACCGTTAGGCCTCTTGCAGACCGTGTCATCTATAGAAATATCTAACAATTGTTTTAGCTACATCAGCATCCAAAGAAAAACAAATTTCCGAAGGTGTTACTTTTTGAAATAATACCTTTTTTCGGATTTTATCGCGATTTTCTTCCGACGTTTCGAAGAAGACACTGTGAGGTAATTGTGCATAGATCGGACCGTCGACGGCTAAAAAATTTTTTAATTGTATATTGTAAAATGTAGGCAGATATTGTAATTTTGACTATTCTGACGACCAACACATCAGTGCCCTTCATGACCCTACACGCTCCAAAGTCATTCGCGGAAACATAAGAAATCATTGTGTTATTATTATTTTTTTTTTGCATTTCACAAAACTGGTGATCACTTTAGCATAAAATACATAATAAAGATACCTTTAATCGACTTTTACAATAACTGACATCTACTTGATGTGAATACAGCTGGCGTTTTTACATTGCTGTATTAAACACGGTACTTAATTCTAGATCATACTTATGATAACAATAAAATTAAGTGTTTTAATAAAATTTCTAATCATCTCCCAGCACGAACCCCGGTTTGCTGCGCGGATTAGCAGAACTCGAATCTTTTGTGCAAACTTTATCTCGTGTGGACTCAAAGTATTTTGCTTTATTACTTTAACAAATTGGGTTTACTTGGCATAAAGTCGGTTTGCTTAGGAAAGTGGATGGACTTGCTAATTTAATTGAACTAGATTAAATTGGGTGATGGCAAATGAGGCTCTAAATATACTGGACTTTTAAATTTAGTTTTATATAGTGACACAATGCATTGAAATAATATTCAAAATCAATTAACATTAATAAATAATCTATTTCTTATCCTAAAGAGCAAGAAATTTATTGTTATGTTAATTGATTTTGAATATTAATTCAATGAAGAGAATGTCGATAATAGTTTGACAGCAAAAAATCTCTGCGCTGCGTTCCTGTAAATAGTGCGTCGGCCCTTAACAAATCGAAATAAGTAATTTGTAAGCTTGATAAAATAATTCAATTCTGATTGATCCATTTTCACGATCAAATGAAAAAAAGGGAATGGATACGATTATTGACGCTGAGGCATCTCGCATAGGCCGCCAACTCGATATGAAACTGGCATTTGCTTAAGTCGTTTGAAGGTAAAGAATAAAGTACAAACTTTTTAGGTTAGATAAATAAAGGTTTATTCAAAGGGAATTAGATTTTTATTTGCTCTGTTTTATTATAGTGACTCACACTATACCCGTAGGCAAATCTCGGGCAGTTGCGAACATTACTTAATTTCTAATATAAAATATTCCTTTTCTCATATAAAATAGAGCTACTAATACCAACAAATAATGTATTTTTTGCCAACGTTCAGACTAATTACTTAAGAAAAATAATTTTCAATAATTAATAATATCAGCCCTGTATTATATACTTGCCCACTGCTGAGCACGGGCCTCCTCTACTACTGAGAGGGATTAGGCCTTAGTCCACCACGCTGGCGTAGTGCGGATTGGTAGACTTCACACACCTTCGAAATTCCTAAAGAGAACTTCTCGGATGTACAGGTTTCCTCACGATGTTTTCCTTCATCGTTAAAGCGAACGATAAATTCACAAAGAATACACACATGATTTTAGAAAAGTCAGATGTGTGTGCCCTTGGTATTTGAACCTGCGGACATTCGTCTTGGCAGTCCGTTCCACACCCAACTAGGCTATCGCCGCTACTTAATAAATAATTACTTAATAATCTAGATTACCTTCGACTTTC
The DNA here is from genome assembly GCF_014839805.1 of Manduca sexta. Lineage (NCBI taxonomy): Eukaryota > Metazoa > Arthropoda > Insecta > Lepidoptera > Sphingidae > Manduca > Manduca sexta. The sequence goes on along the minus strand of NW_023595253.1, from coordinate 257,082 downwards.
TAATTAATTTTGTTAGTTTTTCTTAGATAATATAAAATATTTACAATACCTGACCTTAACGGCCTACAGGGGACTTGAAAACAAGGCCAGTTTACATATTAAAGCCTTATTATAAAATATAGCTATGGCACGCGGCTTCTCCCACGTAAAAGAGTTTTTTGGGATAAAAGTCCCGCTATTCATATTCCCGGGATAGAAAGTAGCCTATATCCCAGGATATCAAAAACTATCTGCATACCAAATTTCATCGATATCCGTTGGGTAGTTTTTGAGTTTATGGCGTTCAGACAGATGGGGCGAAGGACTTGGTTTTATAATATATTTTTTAGAACTTTTTAAGAGCAACGATTTCGTCGTAAATGTTTGTTGTGTAACTTTAACCGTTTACGCAGCGCTCGCAACGGAAGCTCTAAAAAGGAATAAATTTTCCCCATTTTTGCAATATATTTCATTGATGGTCGGCTCTTATTGATTATGATCATGTTATTGCATGATGTTATATAACCTTCCTCGATAAATAGGCTATCCAATACTAAAAGAATTATTCAATTCGAATCGGTAGTTCCTTAGATTAACGCGTTCAAACAAACTCTTCAGCTTTTATAATAGTATATATTTGACAAAAGCCACAGCCGATTGACAAGAAAACAAATATGAAATTATATCCAAGGCACTCAATTAATTGTAAAACTGTAATTGTATTGGTGTACAAGTATTTACAGTTAGCTACAAAAGAAGCTAAACAAATTCAAAACGGCATTTCGTCTATAGACAAGGTTTAGTAGAAAAGTTTATTTTAATTTATGTGTAAAGTAAATCAATTTTATTGAATAATTGTGAATTGCGCAAAGAAATGAAATATATAAGCGATTTGAAGTTTTAATTTTGTTAACCTACTTATGTAGTTGATTATACTAAAGAATTGCCAAACTTATTAACCGACTTCAATAAACGAGATTATCAATTTGGCGTGTATTTTTTTATGTTTGGGACATCAAAACGCGGTCATTTATGAACCGATATAGAAAATTCATTTTTTATTTGAAATAATATACTTCCAGACTGATTCCATATTTTTTTTCAAAATCACTTCAGTAGTTTGGTCTTAAAACTAAAATAACTAGAATAATTATATCGTCCAAACGAAAATGCGAATGTTGCTTCCTAGTGTCGTTTTTAATTGTGTTTGCGTTAGATTTAGTATAATCTACTTCTTACGAATTATTCACCGACTCTAAAATTATAACCAGTATATACGTAACGTAAATTCTTTTGGTTTTAAATGGTTTTTGAAGGCGATATAATTTTATTAAACAGTTTTTTGTATTAAAGAAACTCGAAAGGGGACAAAACACAAAAAGTTTTTGAAGACGGTATAATTATATTTTTAAAGTTTTTTTTATATAAACTCGAAGAAGGGCAATGACACAACAGGAACCGCAACGCTGCAAGAGGCACCGCGTCCCAAATGCGATCTCTCATTAGCGCTACTACGCGGACATTCGCTGCTATTAATATCTTTACAGAGACTCAATTACAAAACATACAGAAACGATTTGTGCCTGAATGCGGGAGTGGACAGCATATACTCGGACATATTTTTTTTTTCTTTATTCCTTATTTTATGAGCATATAAATGAACTGCTCTAAACAACTATAAAAAACCAATTGTATTTTTTTCTCTCCCCTTATCATGTATTGTAATCTTTAACTTAAATTGATTTTGAAAATAGCAACACCAGAGTTTCTTGGCCATTCTTCTCTCGTGAGAACTGCTTTCTGAGCTGGAGGTAGGGTTAATATTGACGGAATCTAAATAATGTATAACATTTTACGGATTCAAATAATTCATTTCATTTCATTACGAAGCATCACGCCCGTATCCTTCAGGGTAGGCAGAGATATTATCAAACCCACATTCCGCAATTTTTGTCTATTCTCATGTAATAGGATTAGCACAATTAAGATTCATACTACGAAAACAAAATGGATCAGATAGTGTTAGGGCATTTGTTCACTAGTAATTGTAAGAACCGACTTACTGCCTCTGTGGCGTAGTAGTATTACGGTACGACTGCAGTGACTGACATCTCGGGTTCGATCCCCAGGTCAGATAAAATAATATTAAGTTATTCTACTCAGTACCAGTCGGATTCCTGGACTGTATGTTTAATGAGTTGTTAATTACCATCCCTTTGCCATACTAACCATTTCCATCTCCACGTCGTCTTCAAATTCCCAACAGCCAATATTCTTTTTAAATAAAATATACTGAAATTTCTTTTGGCTCATTTTGGCTGATCCGCGATATGGTAAAACTTAAGTACTATTCCACTGACTCAAGTAAGTAATTAGTTGAAAAAATAATAAATATCTGTCCGGAGACAAACTAAAGTTAAATAGTCTTTAGACTTTACTCGCAAAGGGTTGATTTTAAAGTTTTATTTCCATGCTATCGAAGCAAATGTCAAAGAGAAGTAATGTTAAACAACTTCCATAAATATTGAATAGGGCGAGCAGCCTCGGGGCAGGATCGGACGAAGAATGTATTTTTAAGTACATGATACGAACTTTTCTTACGAAAAAAATTGAAAATCTTTTCTGAGAATGTCAAGAGATACGTGTAAAGTTTCTGGACATAGTTTTATTTGAGTAACAGAGTTTTCGATTAGAGTTGAAATAAGCTATTTTAAGTATGTAGTAATAGATATATTTTTGGAGTTTTATATCGTAATCATCATCATCATCAGCCCGTTGCAGTCCACTAGAGATAGGCATCTCCCAAGATACGCCACAGAGCCCGGTCTACTGCTTTATGCATCAAGTGGCTGCCGGCCCTCTTGTGTAATTCGTCCAGCCACCTTGCCAGAGGGCGTTCCTGCTACGTTTGCCAAGTTCTCCACTCCAGAACACGCTTCCTCCAGCTGCTATCTGCTCTTCATATATAGCATGCATGCATACATCCATAGCTAAACTTAATCTGATACTGAATGTGATAAAATTCAAATTCGTAATCATTATGCATTCCAACTCGTTTAATCATAAATAATTTCGTCGTTTATCTCAAGAAACATAAATTAATCATAAAAAATAAATCACTAATCACCTGACAAAATTCGAAGTCATTAATTTAAACCATTATTTTTACACTATTATAGTTGACATTAATTTTGATGCATTGCAAAAGCACTATTTTCATAAGAACCAACATATTTAAAACTAAAAGAGACCAAAATCCTACTCCACAAAGATGGCCTCTTGGGGCCAATATGTCATATTTTATACGGGGTCATGATCCCAGCGACATGATCGGGTTTGAACTTAAACTAGCTTGAAATAAATCACAAAAACCAATGACACTAAATCATTCCTCATAAACTCTTTAATCTTTTGCTGCAGGCTTAGTGTTGCCAAGTTTGCGAGACGGGAATGTGAAATATACATATTTTTATATAAAGAATATCTGAGTTCGTACATGGAAACATTGCTAATGCATAGCTTTATCAAAACAAAGCTTGCAACTTAAGGCCACCTACTTGTTGTTTACTATTCTATTATGAACACAAACAATGAAAGATCAAAAGAATTTGCACTCCAATAACTGGTGATTTTTCAGCTTCTATATGTATACAGATTTATACCTACTACATAGGAACCTACTAAATTTAAACTAATAAATTTATTTGATTTGCTTATAAGTACCTAAAAATAAATAGATGGAGAGCTGATGGATATTTTGGGGAAGGTATTTGAGGCATTTAACATTGTTAAGGCTTTTTTAAGTTATACCTGACTACAATTATAATGCACCTGGTTGTAGGATTATACGTCTTAAGCGAGGCTTAAATTAAAAAATATATATAAAGCCCGGAATCAAACCCTTTAATTTTGTAAAATAACAACATAGTATATCAATACACTAATAGATTAATGGGAAGTAATAACTTACGGCTAACTAAAGCAAAGGGCTAATTTGCTTCTATTTCTTAAGAATATGACTACAAACACTTGGCTAAGGTTGGATACTAGTTAAATGATCAAGCAATTTTATTATTTTAAGATTAATTAGACTAAAACTTTTATCTCCATGAGTCAACCACCTTCCCATTCACATCAAAACTCCATTTCGCAAAGATCATTAATCAAAACTAAGACTTCTACATCATACAGCCTTTACACTTTTTTCTCTTCCATATTAAAAACATAAATCCCGGTACAGACAAATTGAATCTGGCAACAATGAACTCTACAAAAAAAAGATAACAAGAAAAACATTTTTTCAAATAAACTTGATAGATTAACACAAGTTCATGCTTTTTTCAGAAAGCCATTATCTAATAAAAAATCGTTTTCGCTTAGTCTATCTGTCATCTGAGAAGGCGCGATGAACTGGCAACCTTTGCGAAATCTGTTTTTATTTACTACGTGTGATGCGCGGCTTTGCCCGTGAAAGCCTTTAACATTATAAAGAAGTCCCACTACGTACTTTCAAATATCCAAATATTATCAGATAGGGACAAATGCATGTTATTTTTCTGGTTTCAAGATGTCTCAGTGACTATTGTAAGGGCGTCTAATTTTAAAATGTCTTATTGGGTTGAGGTTATTATTAACGGATTAATAAGAATTCTGCTATAACAAATGCACATTTTTATTGGAACAAACCACAGACAGAACAATTTTTTTTAAAACGCAGAACACAGATAATGAAAGTAACATAAGCGCCTCTAGCGGCAAGAAACAGAAATATCTTGGCATAATACAATTTATAACTTAACATGTCTCATTGGCATGTGTGAGGGCGAAAAAATTATTTATAAAATCACATACTTATTTCAAAACTATTAATAAAACCATTTAAATTTTATTAAATCAATTCCATATTAAAAACAAAACTATAACGTAATCGGAAACAAGAAATTGGATCGTAAATATAGGTCGTTAAAGGGCAAAATAGGACAAACGCGAGATTGCCCATTTTATTCCGGACAACACGGGCTGCCCGAGGGTCGAAACTAATTCCGGCCGCGTGGACCCTGCAGGGTCGTCCGTCATAAAACTCAGATTTACCCATACAGATTGCTATTTTATATAATCACATTTTTTTTTAATTTTGTTGAGGGCGGAGTAGACGAGCGATTAAAAATTAGCAATCGTTATAATATTTAAAGTAATTTTTTATTTCGTCACTATATCTAAATGAATTTTTTGGCAAAGTATTTAATCAATTTGGAGGTAAAGGAACAACACCGAATGGTTAATCATTGGTAATTTTTTTTGTGGCTCATATTTTTTCAAAAGCCGCTTTTATATTGATGCTGAAATATAATAAATGCTAAAGCGATTTAAACTAGTACATCATGAACATATAACAATGAACAGCAGACTAAGTATTTCTTTTTATTTATTTTTTTATACGTCAAAGTGACCCACTGCACCTCATGGTGAGTGGAGTGGGGTCGACTGACAAGTGATGATTACCCTTCGACAGTCGACACAATTATGCCGGCCTGTTGGAACCGAATATACACAGGCTGATGATGGAACGCGACACACGCGGGCCAGGATGGCGGGTGTTAACACTTTGTGTACTATGGTCGCTATCCGGGCGGATATACTACTACTGGCAAATTCCTGTATTTGTAAGAAATCTAATCTAATCTAAAGTTTCTTCAAATCTCACAGTCGGTAGTATATAAAATGCGTTAATTAAAATATGGCGGCCCTGTCTAAAATAAAGCACTAATATCAATATATTAAAATTTTAATTGAGTTCACGATGCGCCCTTGCAAAGCAAAATGTATTTACCCTTCAAATGATCCATCTGTATGAGAAATTCACATCAGTAAATTGCGCTTACTCGGTTTTATTGCGGAACCAATTTACATTATTTCAAACGCAGGTGACATACATTATTCTATAATATTGCGTTTTCTCTGTACCGGAGAAATCGTCATGGAATTTTGTTCTTTTTATAATATGCCGACAAATTTCCAGATTTAATGCGATGTCTTCCATGCATTATGCTGACAAAGTTACATAGACGACCTGATGTTATATAAACTCAATTGAAAATAAACCTATGGCTTCTACACATTAGGTTGAAATCAATTAGTATGACTTACCAGGGGACATTTTAATGAATATTGTTCTTCTGGTAAATTTTAAATCAATTACCTATATTTAAATAAATATAGCAAATATAATTAATAAAATACAATATATATTTTTTTTAATATTTACTAAATTAATATTATTCAATAAACCTGGACCTTTGTAATATCATATTTTTTATTTGCGGCCTAATATGTGGGAGCTATAGAAACCAACAGAATGTTTGAAATATTATTGATGTGGCATTGGCTTTAAAGGAAACGAATATGTACTTTGTTTCCATCAGAGTAGGGTTACTTTGCCTTAGCAAGTTAAAAATATTTAACGATTTTTCATGTCTTATAAATATTTTGATAAAATTAATTATACTAGAATTTCATCACAATTATTGGCCATGTCTCGTTATATTGATGTCCCTTTAATAAAATTCCGAAGGAAACTGAAGTTTGTTCATTAAATAGACCTCGGTCTTTGGTTCTCTGGACCTTTTTCGTCAATCAAATTCAATACAATGTGGTGTCTGTGAATTATTTTTTCCCGAGATTTAGCAATAAAACAGCTGTGCTAAGGATTTGTCAAAAATTATTAGCATATAAACTTAGTTTGAGACTGAAGTTCTACCACCGCTTTCCATTTTGCGATAATATTTTTGGATGGTAACTGTTAACCATGGTCAATGATTTTCGCGTATTAGCTTAGCGGTAGTATATATAGTCTGGAGACTAGAAGGTCATGGAATCGAATCTCAGGTGATGTAAATCTGTGTGAGTTGTTCGAACACGATATTCCAGAAGTTGAACAGAGGGAGTTCAATTTAAGTGAACAGTAGAAAAACAAAACCATTTCATGACTGCTACTTCTGCAATAACTTTGAGGATATGTGGTTAACCGCACATTAGGGGGGAGAAGAAAAATTGATGTCAATGATTTATTACTATTGTCCGGCATCGGTCATTAAACTCACCTTTTATTAAAAAAATAGCAGAAACCATGTCTTTCCACTCACATAGCTTTTGAAGTTGTTTACTAGATTACCTGATACACTACTGGTAAAGCCCTTTGAGAAATGAAGAGCATTACGAACTTTAAAAGGATTTCGAAGAAGCACAATCAGATAATCCTATTGTGAACGTTGACTTTGATATATTTTTAAAGTTAATAAGTCTTTGAAAACTATTAAAATGTATTTATTTAGTTAATCAAAAATTCATCACGACGACATCAGTCATCAGAAATAAATAAATAAATATTATTCCATAGATATACATTTTGATCGAATATACATTTTATGAAAAATATACCTTTCATACCATGAGTAAAATCTGCTCTAAATCTTGTAAAATAGAACACAAAATTAATTGTCTTAAAAACGAACTTTACACAACCACTAAACCAATAAACGCTACTCAATTCTAATTCCTAACATCTCAATGTAAATCGGTTTAACAAATGACCAAAAAAGTTGGTCACCCGGCACCCGTCTGATGTCAATTTTATTGAGTTTTCGGTCGCTACTTAGAATTTCAAATATCCGTCGAATCAACTTTAATTACGGCCTATGACTTTGTCTTAACATTCTGTAAATAGTTTAAAGTTACGCAATAAAGATTTCAATTGAAACACTTTGATGTCGGATAAAAAGAGTTCAAAGGCTTTGGGACTTGTTTTATGCAGGCACGCCAAAGTGAACCCAATGCAACCAATAGTAAGTGAAGTCTAACATCTCGCCAGTCGAAACAATTATGTCGGCCTGTTTGAATCCGAATGTATTGACACAGATTGTAAAATAGTTCAAGGGCTTCGAGACATTTTTATGCAGGCACGCCAAAGTGAACCCAATGCAACCAATAGTAAGTGAAGTCTAACATCTCGCCAGTTGGCACAATTATTTCGCCATGTTTGAATCCGGATGTACTACAGCCTGTTTCGGGAACGCAACTTACGAAGTTATTTATGTTTAATGCGATATGAGTGTCAGGAAATTACGTCTTATGTATCTTTCAAATACGAGTGCCTTTAGCTTGTATAGCATAATGTACTAAAATTATATACTAAGTGTTACTTGCGGTTTTATCATCATAAAAAATTCCAATCCCATACAGCGTTTATCCTAACTTCTAACATATCTCTAAAGATACATTTATTAACTCACCAACTTTTTTATGATGTTATTCAGATGTGGGTTTAGTAAGATCAAAAGCCCAGAAAAAATGGCTTTGGATAACTAATACAAATATAATTCCATTACATCGCTGCTAATATTAAATCCTTCTATGTTTCCATATCTCGCAAACATAAAATTATATCGCGGCTGACTCCCTCAGCTGTGCAGCGATATGTACTGTTTCTATCAAACGTTCTTGACATGACGCGTTAGTTATTAAATAATTCAATATTGATAGATGGAGGAACAATACAATGCATGTTTGTAATAATTTTGTCGGAGCTATTGAAAGGCAACAGCGCATTAGAATCACTTAAATATACTATGTGTTAAAATTTTAGCTTCTTTCACCTTTATCCCCATAACCTCATATTTTTATACACCAGATGTCAAACGATGAGATAGAAATAATAATATTATAATATTCTACACTTACCTATTTTTCACATTTATTTTTAAATGTCTAACGTAATTCTTACTAAGTAACCTATAGTGTTCGGGCATTCGCCTCAGTTAAGACAAAATACGCATATAATTTGTAAATTATTTGATTTAAAATAATTTACAAATGGATCCACTCTATCAAGGTACTGTTGTTAGTTAAAGGAACAGACAAAGATAGGCAAAGATTCTGTAGCCTTTCAAACCATTAATGGTATTGTCATTAGGTCCAATAACCTCAACTCACTAAGCTCCCCCTTCCCACTTTCTCATTTCTCATAATATTTTTTCAAAATGTTCATCACATTCTTTTCATTTGTCAATTTTTAATGTTTCTCGACGGTAGTCATACTTTCAAATACCTACCTCCTTACTTAGCACTATAAAAAATCCAGCGTCTATATCCGAATTCAATCTAAAACTCGACGTTAAAGGCCATATCTAGGAAGACTATTAGTGAGAATAGTAGTTACGTTGATTCCAGATGTCGTTGAGTAATAAAAGGAGTCTACATGGTCCGTAAAACAATCACCTGGAGTAGACGTAGTGTCATAATAAAAACTGGCACCTAAATCCTTATTGCTAAAGCTTGTTTTAGGTTGCAGGAATGTACGCTAAACTTACAAGATAATATTTGACATTACTTGTTATGGGTACTTGGAAATAGTGAACCCATGCCATTTTAAAATGGATATGAGGTCGTGAATAAAGTGAAAAATTCGTTATACGTTGTGTTACAGAAATCGTCTATCAATGATCTTAAACGTCAAATTAATGTTCATAAGTCTTTTTTGGTGGCTCTAAGCGTGAAATTTTGCAACAAACTCTTAACACAACATAGTTGAGTACTAAGAAAATGATTTCAGGAAAAGAACATAACTTGTCATAATATTAACGACTAGCTTCCGCTCGCAGCTTCGCCCGCGTGGATTTCGGACTTCAAAAATGGAGGAGGTGCTCAATTTGTCGGGATGTTTTTTTAATGTATGGTGGTATGCAGGTGGTCCGATTGTCCGGTCAGGGTCTGATGATGGGATCCTGGTGAAATCGAAGGAAGCATATAGCATGATTCAGTATTCACGCGTGATGGCTTATTATTAGCGTATTTCATGTATAACTTTGGTGTTTCTATACCGATTTCTATGATTCTTTTTTATGAAATATTTAATAATGTTAACTTTTTAATTAGGGATGACTGAGAGTGTTATAAACGTAAGAGTAGACAAATATAATGAGAAAGCTTCGAACTGCTAAGCTATCGGGAGTTACACGTGTTATTGTGAGTCAACCATAAAAGATAGACATATGCTGTCGTGGGATATTTATTACATAATTTTAAGGAGAACATTTCCGTCATACATGATTTCTGCGTAGCTTTAACCATTAAGGTTGCACACGCGACGGAAGCTTAAAAAATGGAGTAACTTCTCCCGTTTTCCCAACATTTCCCTTCACTGCTCTGCTCCTATTAATTGTAGTGTGATGAAAAGTATACTATAACCAGCACAGGAGTATGACAAATAATTGTACCAAGTTCCGTTAAAATCCGTCGAGTAGTTTTTGTTTCTATAACGGTTATACAGACAGACAGACAGACAAAAATTTTACTAATTGCATTTTTGGCATCAGTATCGATCCCTAATCACCCCCTGATAGTTATTTTGGAAATATATTTCATGTACAGAATTGACCTCTCTACAGATTTATTATAAGTATAGAATAGATTACGCTCTCCTTTACCTTATGCCGTTGGTTCTGCGCATGATTCCCCTCCAGTCATGTCAGATCGCCGTCTCACCGGAATATGAAAGTGAAGGAAGAGAGAGAGGACACCTGTATATTGCGCACACACTTTCGCACTATAATATCGAGGTTGGCCGCCGTGGCCAAAATTTGGTTTGGAAGGAATCAGTTACTATACAAGCATATTAAACATTAAGAAATACCAAACGCCACTAAAGCTATCAACTATTGCACTAAACGCTAAAACATCCAAACTAGTTTATAACTAAGTCGCTAACTTTAAGCTAACCACAGACAATTCGGGTCAGCTAACGACGTTCCAAAATCACCATTGCCTCCAGCTAAAACCAAATGAGTACAACTAATACTTACGGAAAATGCATTTCATAGCTCAGCGTATACACCCCCAGAGGAATCTAGTAACGTATCAATATTTGCACGAGATGTATCCGTTGAGTCAACTTCATTGATTACTTGGACTTTAGATACTCCCTGATGAACGGTATTTTATTTGCTATACGGATATCGCCTTGAGCTCCTAATCAATGTTAGTCAGTTTAGTAATTTGAAGCATTTAGTTTCATGTATTTTGGAGTTTACTGATCTAAAACTATCTAGTCTGGATTCAATGTGATCGTTTCGATGTCAATATTATTACCAAATTTTGTTACCATACCCCAATACTATAATGAAACGTTCTCAAGTCTTCAAACAATTACATTCGGAATTGACAAAACCCGATCGAGCGAAACTGCCCTTCACATAACCTTAGAACTTCAAACACATTGTTCCGCGAAAACTGATTTCAACAGAACTGAAATCCACAACGCTTACTTCAAAATACAAATAGTAGCACTAATTTCGTCGGTCTATATCAAGTTAAATTGTAATTAAAGGCGACGCCAACCGCAGTTGATTAAATAAGGGCCATATTTGACGGTTATATTGTAACAGCACAATATTTCAATAGAACAGATACTGCGCCATTGTTAGATCGGTCAACACTAATGCTGAATCTATATAAATAAAAAATGAATCGCCGAAATGTTTGTACGCGCATAACTTCCAAACGACCGCACCAAATTGGATATATTTTTTATGTGTTTGTTATTGTCTTATGAAAAAAAAAAACAAAAATTTATAATCTCAGGAAAGTGAGTGTGCGAATGAGACAAAAGTCAAAATATGACGGTACGAAGTTTGCCGGGTCAGCTAGTAATAGACAATTACCACAATATTCCGATATGCTTTCAGTAAGACAGGTCAGTCTTTTTTTGGTTTTGGGGGAAAGTGTCTTATTACCTGGGCGGTTATGTTGAGTTCACCGTAATTTACGAAACGACGATGATCCGCTCTGAGGAATGGTAAACGTCGAGCGACCGACCTGCGGAGTCTCCAACGCTATATACATACACCCTACGCATGGCATACATCTAAAACTTCGCGGTGGCCATTTTCAGCGCATTAAGGCTTCGGGCTTCCTCCGACGGAATTGTCTAAGTTGTTCGTAACCACCACTAATATATTTCTGCCTGAAGAGTAACAACTAAAATATATCCAAACATACAACCATCTCAATGTCGTTATACCATTTTCATTTACGATATTAATAATAGAAATAACTTTAATCGTATGCCACACAAACACGGTAAACCAAACCTGAAAATAAAACGTCAACATGAGTTCAAAACGAATTCCAATTTAAATGTGACCTAAATTCATGCTGTCAGATATTTCCTCGGCATAAAACTAACAAGCTTATTATCAAATAAACCCAATCCCGAGGTAACATATCTGCCGAATATTCCGTCCATGTGTTCGCTCCCAAATAAAATAGGGCCTTTAAACGAGGCGTGAAATTTGGCCGAACGTAAAGATATGCCAGAGGATATTCGATTTTATATCTATCTTTATACATTGTTGGTTTCTTATTATTTGGGTTTTACTCATTTTGAAGCTGATTTTTGACTAGTTTTTGTTCAATGTACGAGTAATGCACACTGCTACATGCTCATGGTGCACTCATGGTGGTAGGTCACACTTATATGTGAGAGTCCGCCTGGGTAGGTATCACCGCAATGTCTATTTCTGCCGCCAAGTAGCAGTGTGTAGTCACTGTTGTGTTCCGGTTTAAGGACATTACAGCCAGTGTAACTACTGGACATAATAAGACTTAACATCTCATGTCTCGAGATGGCGATCGCAATAAAATACCAAACAATACTTTATAATTCAAGGTGTTGGATAGTGTTTATTCTGTTATGGGCGGTCGTATCGCTTGCCATCAGGCGAACGGCAAGCTCGTTTCGTCGTTCAAAGCAGTAAAAAAACAACACATTGGAGGAGCAAATTTTTCTAATTCAGAGGCAAATTAGTACTCTATATTCGTGACAGTATAGAGGCATTTACTAATATAACGTAATACAAATTAATGACCATCAAATGCCATTAGTATGTCTCTATGATCACCAGAATCATATCTTGTTAGAAAATATATGGTTAAATATATTATTCTTTATTGAAAAAAGTAGATATAATAAATCATTCCTATAATTCTATTAGTAAATAGGATCAAATCGTTCCACAAATGTTATGTCCTTTACCTACGTGATTTACGGTTTCCTACAAAATTATAGCAATTTTCGGACTATTAAGGAAGAAAATTGGAATACGCTTGGCGACAAATATACAACAGTTACCTAGAACTATGTCCGGTTATAAAACTAAGTCAAATTCTTTCTGCAATATGCTTAAATAATTGTGCGCTGATATTTCTGTAAGATTAGGACAGGAAAAAGAAGTGTTACTACATGACAGTAAGTTCTTCGAAATATTGCCATAGTTTCTGTCTTAGGTGCTCCTTACAATATTACATTAAGTTGCTTGTATTATTGAACTTCATAAAATATACATAATTAACACACAGGAGTTAATCTTCTACAGTTAATTAAGACAAGTTTATAGCAGGATAAAACTCTGTTAATTCATTCTAAAGATTTTATCCAACCACTGAATTCATTGGAATTACCAAATCGAGTGGAAACGTTATCATTTTGCAAGAATTGATTTAAATCTCTTACACCTTGCTTAAGTTTGATTTATATTAATTGTTTGTGATAAATATATTAAGGAAGTTTCTTTAAAACAGTGGATGGTTAACTGCTTCACAAATTTTAATGACAACTGTGTCTCATGTTTAGTGCTCAATATTCAGTTTTTTTTGTTACCCGGGCACTGCAAAGTGGCTCCACTGCTCCTGATGGTAAGTGGAGTGGGATCCAATAGCATGTCGACTGATGAAAGATGAGTACCTCTCGGCAGTCGACACAACTATGCCGGCCTATTGGAACCTGATATACACAGGCTGATCCCGGAACGCTGTCGCGTTCCGGGATATAAGTAAGAGTGTCCTCTTACTTGAGCCGCTTGGCAGATTTTAACACCTTGTGTACAATAGTCGCTATCCGGGCGGATATAAAATATATCCTACCATCAGCGAACCCTTTAACTTTGAATCCCAAAAACTCACTCCCGTAAAAAATAATTAAACTTTTTCTAAACTCTGGCGAAGTGGGTGGTAGTGAGTAACACCTAATGTTGTAATATAAGACTGATTAGAATTCAATGTAGAGTAATCGTGTCAGTAGACAACGCGAAAATAGATTCCAATATTCATTTGTGCATACGAATATCGGCAATTATGATTATATGCGTTACATCACTATTAGGTATACTTAAACATTGAGTTAATTAACATAAATACTAAACTAAATATCTAGTTTTAAAAAATTGAGTTGCTTAACTATCAGTACCATAATTTTATATATCTCAATATATCATTAATAACATTATTTCTGGTCAATGGTCTGTATTAGGTGGAGTAAAAAGATAATAAATGATTCTAGAGATTCGCTGAGTTTCACCACTCGGTGTCATAAAATACCTGATAATCTAGGTTTGCAAGAACTACAGCGGCTGATGTTAGGCGAAATAGCTGACAGTAAAAGTATAAGACCAAAGAAGCAAATCAAGTCGTAAAGAGCTCGTCATTTAGCATCACGTAGACCGAAATACATGATTTTCGATCCAAACTCTTAGCTAGGTTTGAAACTATCAAGTCTGCTGTGATAGTAAAAAAACAGGCTAAAGATGCAAATCAAGTCGTAAACAGATCTCCCCATCGTTTAGCATACATAGATCCACAGTTGCCAGATGGGAGTATTTCTCCCCCAATTTAGAGGGATATGAACCCTATGGGAGGAAATTTGAGCATACAAAATGTTTATAGGGACTTGTGAGAGCAAGAAATTATGGGATTCAGAACGAAAACATGGTATGTACTTGCTTAAAATACTTTTTCAGGTACAATATAGACGACTTTTAAGTCTCAAACTCTATTGCTTTTA
>NW_023595253.1:226713-241713 GCF_014839805.1 Manduca sexta | reverse complement strand
ATAAATCTGAGTTATCTTTGAAAACGTCTTTCGAATGACACCCTCGTGGGACTATAACTCAAGTAGATAACAACTATAGTGACAACGTTTCGTGTGTTTTATGTTTTTAGGCGACAAAAACTGTTTGCTAACAACGGCTAGCATGTTCCCTAGAATAAAACCTCATTCCACTTACCATTAGGTACAGAAGGGTCACTTTGCCTTGCACGCAAAAAAAAAACGACTTACATGAATACAAAATCGTAGCAGCATTATATTACCATTATTTAGTAACCACCAAATCACCCGTGAAATAGAGGTTAGGTAAACGAACTAGATAAAATTGTAGTCGGGTTCAAATGTCACAACTAATCAGTAAGGCGACGTCGCACGATAACCGTCCGTATTTATAGGCAAGTTCAAGTGCTATTGTCGCACTGTTATCTCTGTTTACAAACAAAATGACTAATGTATTGAGGAACGTGCCGTGCGATAATTATGAAAATTACATAAATATTGTCGTGACCTATTCGTGTGGTAGCAGATTAGTTTGTTTTGGTTTTTAATACAAAAGAATTGAATTTATGTTGACCTAATTGCATCCAAATGTAGAGAATTGTTATAATTGAAGCAATGGCTCGATTAGACTGCGATTGAAGTGGATTTTATGATAATAGACTATTAAAGACCTAACTAGTATAACTTGCATATTCAGACTGGTAAAGATTTAAACTAGACACAAAAGACGACATCAGTACTGCTTTTTCGTTAGCATAACAATACGAACACATTATAATGTGTGGAGCAATAAGTTAATTATATAATTATTATTATTGTATTTTAACGTTGCATACGCCGATACACAATTATAATAACAAAGTTAATGTGTTAAATGAAAACATTAATTAATTAATCAAATCATTAATTCTAGGCTGAAAGCTCTGCAAGCGGCCGGCGCTAATGACTGGCGCGCGCGCGTCTGCCGTCTCAGCCCTGAAAGAGAGGACTCCAAGGCGATAGAACGTGCCAAGAACAGGATCAATGTAAGTACCTACATGCAAAACTACCCTTCAGTCGTAAAGGTGAAAATTTCCTTAAGGGAATCCGACACAACATATAGGTACTAATATGCATGCATGAGGTCTGGGAATTGATTTAATGATAATTACATTCTACATCAAAGGAAGCCGGCCGGAAACGGGTTATATGGACCCTTCGCCATTGTTACTTGTTATAGTTATCCGTAATATGAAAAATTTATGAAAATACGACTGATTTGAGAAGTGTGAGAATTCACTTATTTTCCACCTTTCAACTGCTATTTTTAATTTGTTTGTGTTGTTGATTTTTCAGTCGTCATATGAATTTAATCAGGTGAATTTAGGCGAATTTAAATTTTTAATTTTCTCTACGTTATAGAATCCCGCGATACACTGGTATCTGTTAAGTAAAAGTTATTTGCGCTGTAATGAAGTCAGTTCAAATATCTAACCCATCCGTCAATTTTTTTATTACATAAAATGTGTGTGGGAACATATGTGAACAAGGTGCAATTGTTACACAATGATTGTCACGTTTTATGGCTTTTCATCCCAAAAACCTTGGTATAAAATCAGAACGCGCGACATTTTTAGGGTCGTGACTAAAATTTGAAGAGGCCATCTGTCGCCTCGCATTACCATAGTCATCATGCGCTCATCGTCATTTCAGGGTTCCGTATATTTGGGAACCGTCAAAATCCTATATTATGCTTCTTTAACCCGATCTTTATGCGGCGTTTAAATAGAAATACGAAGCAGGTTGAAGTGTTACTGATTGTAAAGGTCTTGATGTTGTTTGTGGCACGGCCCACGTGAAGGCCATTTATGAAAAGAAAATCATGATCATTAGTTAGAGTAGTAATGTCGTGACAAATAAACAAACTCGCTATCATAATATTAATTAGGATACTTGATGAGCAACCTGCCTTGCTCTTCTTTGCATTGAAGAAAAAGAGGGGCATGTCTATTTTTGATAGCAGGGTGGCGTGGCAACAAATACTGTGGGAACTGCTTTAGGCTTTTCTTAGCTACTTTATAGGCTACAATAAAAATTAGTAACGTCTCCAGACTATGATATATCTGACAACCAAATATTAAAATCCGTTCATCGGTTTCTGCGTTTATATCTTACAAACATCCAAATATATTAAACAGAGAAACCTCACTCCCCTCTGACAACTTTCTGTTGAAAATACAAATACGAACGTTTATAAGTAATTAACAAGAACAATTCTTTAAAAAGGGCACATCAGCGCTTGAGTCGTCATGGGGTTCCTCTTCATCATGACCTTCCATGACGTGAGAGTAAAACTACATCTTGTCCTCAACTTTTCACTTTAGAATGCTCTAAACTTATTTCCGGAGCTGCGCGGACTAAGAAAAGACTGACTATTTAAGATGCGACGTGCCCTATTTATACCAACGATTTAACATCTCGACTGATTTCCATAATTACTAATTCCAATTACCCGACGCACCTATATATCGCTATATATATATATATATATATATATATATATTCACAAACTTTCGCATTCATATTAAACATAAAGCTACGGAACCCTCTCAAAGCGTGTTAGAGTTGCACTTACCCTGTTTTATTAATACCTTTTAAAACGCCTTCATTTCTCGCTCGAGTTGGAAAATTTTCTGTCCGAGATGAGAGCTCTCCGTTTCCCCTACGACCTTGCGCTTTGAACTTACGTAATAAGCATGCACTTGTGTATATGTAGGTGGCTCTTGGTTCTTCTCTACGTTTTTAATTGTAAACTAGGCAATGTCTATTTTTATGGTGATGAGACGAGCGCTTTGCTCGCTTGATAGCGCTACTTAAGTAAACATTAGCAGTATGATCTTCGAGTTATGATACATTCTCGTCACACCAAAATATAAAATGTTATGTTTCATAATATTCATTTACTATGGGCTGTATTAATAGATGCAAATTCCTCTGAAGTGCGATATCTGTTGAGACGCTCTCAAACTAATTTCCGCATCTTGGTTTCGTCGTCATCTAATAAATAAATATCAATATTTCAAATAATGTCTTAGTTACAACAGCGGTGATATAGCTGAGAATAATCACTTAAATGGCAGCTTAAACTTGTTTTTTAAATAGTAAACTTGTAAATTGTAAATTGTACTTGACATCCTACTCTAAGGTGAGTTTTACTAATACAACGCTTAGTCTTTTTAACGATTTAGTTCAATACCGTTCAATAACCTATCCTATAAGATACGGTCGCTTGACAAAAATCACTGCCTAATAGTTGCTTATTTACAATATTTTCTTCGTGAACACAAACATTTTCAGTATTATCTATAAGAAATTTCCATTCTGTCACGGGAAATATCACTAAGAGAACAGATTCCATCAAATATTTTCTTCAAACGGCCAATTCTGTTTATTTGTTTAGGTCCACTAATGCTTTGGTTGAAGCGTGAGCATTTTTAGCGACGCGAATTTGTTCTCTACCTTCCCATACCCGTAGGATTTCAAAGTATTATGTGGCCCAAACACGCCCCCGTCCTTCCTAATCCCTACTTACCTTTTAGGCCGTGTTTTGAGTGTTTTTGGGCCATGGATATAATTTTATATCATCCCACTTGTTTATCGGCTTAAGTAAAAAAAATACAGTTTTATTAATAAATATTCAAGTTAACGAAACAAATGTCTTCGCTAGGTTTAATAATAAATTGTTTTATTTTTTATAACATATTATGTATTTTCTGTAGGTATGTATGGTGTGATCCAAATATAATGAGGATGCGTGAGGAGGATGAGGATGCGTGCCTTCTGCGATGCCAATATATGACCTTTCATATTGATAAGAAAAGGGCGCTAAGTAATAAAAAAAAGCCTAAATAAACACAAAGTGTAGTCATCAATCTCAAAACGAGGACACTTGATCCTTGAAAGCACACCACGATCCGCATGAACCGACGAATAAGTCGCGATACTTGATTGATCTGTCTTGTCAAAGGAATACAGCATCATAGTCACCAAGTGGAATGTTAGTTGTGTGGACGATGTAATAAAAAAACATGATAATAGCAATAAATAAATGGTTTTAATATTAGTCATTGCGATTTATCGTGAATCAGATTACATGTTTATCTTATAGATTTCATTCAGGCTTTCTGCGTATGACTTTTACCGGGAGAAAATGGATTTAGATGGTTCTTTAAAGGCCTCTGTATACCAAATTTAATTAAAATCGTTTCTGTCGCTTCTACCAACCGAACAATTGCGGTTTTGATAACTTTAAAAAACTTATATCAGTATACAAAATGGTATCTATTTCGAAACCACACGTAGAAGTTATTGATTTTTATAATCTCTTTCAAGGATTATGATTTCTTTGAAAGTCGCATGCAGTATCGTGTAACTTTTAAAAGGTTGCAAACGACATCTTCGCCCCAAATTTATTGATTGCTATTGTCAAGGTTAAAGCCACGGTGCCGGCGGGAGATATCGTAACACGCCTATTTACTCGAAGACACGCGAATTCACGGTTCGCGCAATATTGGTAAAAAAATGGCGCAAAAATAGTGGTACTTAATTGTAGGTAAGCGTGACATGATGTATGAATAGCAAATTATTTCTAATGAAATTACTGACTTAGCTTAATAGGTCATATCCTTTGTTGTCCGTTAGGATTTAAGGAATGAATTAATGACCAAATATTAGACAAATAACAAGAAACCCACATAAAATAATCCTGAGAATAGTAAATGAACATTTCGAACTTAGTCTTGTATGCAACTGTGTTAACTTTCTTTCTTGAAATACGTTTTATATGTATTTAAAATATAATTAATACAAATTATGAACATAATTCAAACGACAGATATTTAATTTAATTTATTTTTTTATTACTACCGAAGGCATACGGGGCTACGGCCCAATTTGGCCCAGATGTCCGATCTAGCACTAACCATATATAGTTACTAGCGACCCGCCCCGGCTTCGCACGGGTGCAATGCTGATACTAAATACACTACAGAAAAACTGTGAACGTTGTATAAAAACATAGCGGCCCGCTCTGGCTTCGCACGGGTATAACATAACAAAATAACAGTATTTCTCCACTATTTAATGGATGTTATTTATTATTCCTCTTGAATCACTCTATCTATTAAAAAACGCATCAAAATCCGTTGCGTAGTTTTAAAGATTTAAGCATAGAAAGGGACATAGGGACAGAGAAAGCGACTTTGTTTTATACTATGTAGTGATATGTACTATATAATTTAATGTTTTCGAATACATTAAATGTTACTTGAAAGGTGAGATAGATTTATATACGACCTATAGTCCTACATATTGTATCATGCTTTACCCGTAAAGGTTGACGAGAAAAATGTGAAAATAATTGCTTTGAACACGACAACCCCGCGTTAACGGCATGATTAAATATTTTAATGATTACTGCAAGTTTGTGGAGACGCGTTATGCTGATCAATTCGTGATTGATGATATTATATATTTATTTATAACTTTATGAATGCAAATGTCTAAACGTAAACAGTAATAAAATTAATTAAGATACTGTTTTGCTTTCTCGCTCGTTAAAAATATATAGCATATTTAAATTTTTAATTAAATATGCATGCTAAAGTATAGTGAACTGGTCTAAATATTTTTATATTTTTTATATTCTATTGACCAATGACCCCGAAGTTTTATGTATTAGAATAATAATACACTGCCCCGATGGCGTATTTGTATTACGATACGACTGCAGTTATGTGGTCTTGGGTTCGATGCCGGGGTCGGGCAAAGTGATATTGGGTTTTTCCACTCAGTATCAACCCGGAGTCTGGAATAAGTACCCGATATGGGGATAGGCTCGCCCCCTATTACATCATGAGACGGGATACACACGGCGGAGGCTGGATGCATCTGCACCTACCTGTTCGGGGATAAAATGAATTACTATGTGAGTAGAAAAATAACGATATAAAATGTAATTATAAAAACTGCATAAAATTCGAAAAATAGTTTTATTTAAAATAAAATAACAATTTAAAAATGACCTTCGTGGATGGTCAGACCTTTGGCCAGCTGTGGGGCAAGCATTATACAGAGACTTTTTTTTTTACATAACACTTCATAATCTTGAAATTTGGTTATGATCGCATCGTGATTTATTATGGTTACCGTTCTTGATGACGTTTTGTACTCTTATATAGCGTAATCAACATCCTTGTTATTAAGACCTGTAAAAGTGCTGCTTAGGTTTGCGACTTTAATTTCTGTGTATTTAAGATCATAATGAAACTTCGCCCGTCTAGCCAATATCTACAAATTTTTTATTTGTGACAATCTATTAGCTACTCTGTCTCAAATTGTAAAGATATATTTTTACATAGCACATATCTTACACAATAATTCATCGTAACTAATCAACACACAAAAGTAATGTAATCGCTGCCCAGTTAATTAGGGCATGGTTATATTGCAATAAACATTGTCACTTCCCCTTACTAATGATAACAGAGATTACCGACACATTTCTATGACGCATGCGCGGTGTCCCCGAGGATTTGAAATAAGGAATCAGATATATTCGCTGGCAGAAGGACGCATTGTCACAGCTCCATCTTTTATGCATTACAATATAGGCTATTTGCCTATGTTTTATTTTGTGCATTTTTTAATATGTAACAGCAATACGTTAAAAAAAAATCCTTTTGTGAAAACAGCATTAAAATCCGATAAACATTGAGCCAGTAATTAAAATTTCAAATATTGCTACGTGCAGAAGTGGACGTGGAGTGGGGATATCGCTCCATCTCTTTCTTTTGTACGCATCATACTACCATCTAACGTCACATGAAAGTATTTCGTCCTTTTTCTTTTTTATTTGACACTCACCCGCTACTACCTAATTTCAATGGCTTATAACTTGTGGATTTTTTAACCACATTTCAATAATTTCTTCGGTTTTAGAAGTTATACGACATACATCTATACTATTATATAAAGCTGAAGAGTTTGTTTGTTTGTTTGTTTGAACGCGCTAATCTCAGGAACTACCGGTCCAAACTGAAAAATTCTTTTTGCGTTGGATAGCCCTTTGTTCGTGGAGTGCTATAGGCTATATATCATCACACTATACCCAATAGGAGCGGAGCAGTAACGGCAAATCTCAGGAACTACCGGTCCAAACTGAAAAATTATTTTTGTGTTGAATAGTCCTTTGTTTGTGGAGTGCGCAAAGTTATATATCATCACGCTATGACCATTAGGAGCGGAGCAGTAATGGATAATCTCAGGAACTACCGGTTTCAACTGAAAAATTCGTTTTGCGTTGGATAGCCCTTTGTTCGTGGAGTACTATAGGCTATATATCATCACGCTATACCCAATAGGAGCGGAGCAGTAATGAAACATGTTGCAAAAACGGGGAAAAATTATTAGTTTTGTTAGCTTCCGTTGCGTGTGCTGCGTAAACAGTTAAAATTATGCAACAATGATGTATGACGGGAGTGTTCCTCTTAAAAAGTTCTAAAAAATATATTATAAAACAATGCCCCCGCTGCATCTGTCTGCCTGAACGTGTTGAACTCAAAAACTACCCAACGTATTAAGATGAAATTTGGTATAGAGACAGTTTGAGACCCTGAGAAGTATATAGGCTCCCGGGAAACTACTACTTTTATAACGGAAAACTTTAGCCTGAAAAACTTTATAACGCGGGCGGAGCCACGGGCAAAAGCTAGTATTTTATAAAAGTTATAAAAAAAAATAAGTCAAATGCCCTATTCCGCGTGGAATTTAACACACATAGTAAGACCACGAATATAGGATAATTACTTTGACACACCTCTGGGCCATTTGTAAACAGAATCGCGTGCCTCTATTGCCCAAACATTGTTTCACTTTAAACGTTGCCAATGTGTGTAGTGACCCATATAGTATGGGGATTTGTCATGTAATGGTTTCTTCGGGAACATAAAATTTTTAAAGGTTAGGATTATTCTATGTGCAGAGATCAAATTAAGTAACGATATTATGTAATTAGTAGATTTAGATAATTATTGTTATTTATAATTCTTATAAATATAAAAACTAAAAAAATCCTTCGTGCACACCATCTGCTTGGTATAAAACCTCTAAACAAATAATATGATTTATCAATATTTTCTTTTAAAATTTGTTCCAATTTTGAAATTATGCTAAACAAAACTTTTGTTTAATATTTAATAACCCTATTATAAAATAAATTAAATAGGTATTCCATATTTGAAAGTTTCTTCAAAAACGTGGACTATACATTTTCCGATTGTAATACTGGCCATTAGCGCGACGCGTTTCATTTCACGCATTAACCTACCTTATGATCCTGGACCACATTTGGTCATGTAATAAGCCCGCATTATAACCGTTAACCTTAATCACTCCCTCTGTTTAACTCGGCGCCCGTCATTCGGTATTGGCGCTCTAATTGAAAACTGACTGATTTATGCTCTAAGAAGATCAACTGCTAATGGCACCGTAAATGGCTTTCAAACCTCGTCAAAACGGTACTGACATTTTCATGGCCTATTTGTAAACTTCTTGATTAATTAGAGGGATTATATTGTTTTTGGAGCATGGCAAAGATTTTAGGCAAAGGAAACAATGTTTGTTCAGCCTACTTATATTTTACTCACAAACCATTTTTATTATTTACATATTGTTATTTGTAATTTTTATTTTGTTCCAAATATTAATTCTAATAAATTTTCTTGGTAATAAAATCCACATAAAGCATTAATTAAAACAAACTTAAAGCTCTATTGTTAATGGCGAACGGGCTATAAAACCAAGGGATTGTCTGACCTTTTTAATGTTACCCGGATAGCTATATCATCCTAAATAAGGTATTAAGGTTACCCGAAAGTTCAGTCTATTTTTAAACAAATGTCACGCACTATATTTGGAAATAGGTTTAACACGTTTGACTTTGACCTTTTGTTTTTGTCTTAGTTACGAATTGTCGGGTCAACGGGCCGGATATAATAAATCAATACTATATTGTAAGTTGTAGTGTATGAAACTTTAGTATTTTTACACACATAAACATACGCCTTTTATGCCCTAAGAGTTAGGCAGAGTTGTCTGGTGCACCCGCTTTCTGCCGTGTGTATTCCGTCCCATGATATGATGGGAGCCTATCGCCATATTGAGCACAAATTTTAGACTGCGTACTGATACTGAGTTGAAAAATTCAATATCACTGCTCGACCTGGGGATCGAACCCGAGACTTCAGCACTGCCGTCGTACCGTAATACAACAACCCCACCACAATTTAGTATTTTTAATTCAGATATAATCCAGTAACTATCAACTATTATATTTTGTATCTACAGACCCTAAAAAAAAACACAATAATATAACAGTGTGTAACATGCAAATTGAATATGACGGAATACTGTTAGAACTAAAATAACTCTTATTTTACAAATCCAAAAACATTTTGCCGACGAGATCCTGTCGAAATATATTTGTCCTGTATTTGCAAGAGAGTAAATTGGATTTGCTCGCGCTTCATAAACGAGCTTTTATTGAATTTCGTTTCAACGCCATCTATAGGTTGTCGCGGAAATTATATATGCGCTTGTGGCGCCTCTGGCGGTGATGAATGCCACTATTTTGCGCGCGTAATGTTTATGGTTTTATTTATGCTGTCAATCCAAGATTATTCTTGGAATATCTGTTTACAATTTATATTAGTATGGATAAGATAATTTCGCATGCAGCATGTAAATGCAAATAGTTTTTTTCTATGTAATATCTAGTCCTAGTGGACTCAAGAAGATACAAAATAGTTTGCATTTAATTAGAGGTTAAAAATATTGTATCTCTTTGACTGTATGTATTCCACACACGAAATTCGTTTTATACATATTTTAGTTATCTTTTCCTTTTAATAAAATTTAGAAGAAATGAATGCTGAATCTTTATTATAATAAAATGAATATTTTAAAGAAAGAATGAATAAATTTATTTAGATGAAAACCATTAATACTTACACAAATTCGATAATGCGTAATAACAATATAGGTCTATATTCAGTCGAAATTACTCATCATTTTCTTTTCCATAATACCCGTAGTAGGCCGGTATAACAAAATATGTAATATTACTGAGGATGTAATCTGACATAAATTCCAACACTTTTAAATACTGCTATGCCATTTATCATTTACAAGGAAAATACCATATATACTGTTGTTCCAATTCCTTTTTGTCATCATAATTATTACTGCCAATAGCATTCAAAACACGAGCTGATTTACATATATTTTCCTGTCAGATGTCAATTAAAACGTACCTCAAACACCGGACCTCCTTAGAAACATTCTAGGCCGCATTTGACTGCATTATAAAGAATGGTAGCGTGTGCCTACCGCCTTATACGGTGTAGTGCGACTCGCTTGATCTGTCGCCTTATTGGTGTGTGAGGTCGTGATCAAATGTCGACAACTGATTACCCGGAGACAGTGTAGAACGACCTTTATGTCTCGGGATCGTACTGGCCAGTTGAGATTTTTTACCTTTTAATTTGTTTGTTTTGATTCAGATTTTAAATTTCTATTTAATCAATTTGAAATTGGAATAAGAAAGAAAAACAAATGCTTAATTGATTGCCATTAGTAGTGGCATCGCACGTTAGCCGTGACCAGTTCGGATATTTTTTTGCGCATTTTATGGCAGGAAATAAAAATACACCAGATATTATGTTTGGTTTGCCCAAGTATTATATCGGAAACGCCCTTGAAACAATCATGTCATGCCTACTTACATCGTTAATACCGTCGTGACTGTTAAAGTATTACAAAACAAACAGTTGGCGGCGCGTCTTTCTCTGCACGTTCCCATGAACATGCAAACCGATCACAATAATGGTTCCGAAGCTGCGAACCTATATAACATTATCCCGGCTCAAAAACCAGTCCCGGCGTGCTCGTGACGCAACGGACCCGCCCGGGGTTTCATTCGCGGGATAAATCATTAGATATAATGTCGAGTGCATTGGACGGTTTGAGTTTTTTGAGATGCTTTGAATCGGCAGGCCATAAACCCTGGTATTTTTGCAAATACTTACCTACACCTAGACTTAACATCTCTCTCGGGATGGCGTGGCGAGCGCTGTGGAATACCAAACAATAATTTGTAATTAAAGGTGTTGGATGGTGTTTCTACTGTTTATGGGCAGTCGAATCACTTACCATCAGGCGGACGGAAAGCTCGACTCGACATTCAAAGCAACAAGAAAAAAAAAAATCCATTTATTTCTACACTCATATAGGAGTCGTTACCTTAAAGTTCAGAACCAATCTCACATTAAGCAATATAATTAACTTACTACATATTGCATAAACAAAAAAAAATACACAATAGATTATTACATTGTACAAGACTTAAATAAAAAAACTTCGGTATATAAATATTTGTTGTGTCAGAAACCACCGTCAAATATTTAGTAACTAAACTTACACGAAACAAACTATAGATACAGTTCCCTTCTACGAATTACGAATTAAAAATGGTTACTTATCGCCCAACCTCCCCTTTAACTTCATATTTTTCCACGCATCTAGTGCATTCTATATTATACCTAGCACGGTTGACTCAGGTATCATTTTACATTGGTTATTTAGCAACGCGATACCTTAGATACAAAACGCTGAAACCGCATTTATATTATTTTCTATATTACTTATGACTCGTTTCGCCACATTTACCCCTTCCAACGTGAATCAATGTTAAATAAATTTCGATTTTATCTACGTCGTAAACACCTGTTTATACTTGTGGAGTAAAACGGTAAAATATTAAATAACAATTAATATTTTAAGCGGATGAGCTACAATAATAATTATTTATTATTACATTATAATCATATCTAATATAAAAAGTTGGAAAATGATATTAATCATGGATATTTCGGCCTTTAAAATTTAATATGACGAAATTTTAAAGGCAGAAATATCCATGATTATTAATTATTTTACATTTTTCTTTCAACTGCGAGAACTAATCACTAACTAGACGTGAATTTAAATTCTTTACTTGCCAATACTTGTTTAGTTACCCAGATTAAAGCCGAAACAAAATGTATGAAAATGGACCTTGAGCTACCACCTTAAATCATATCTAATATAAAAGGAAAAAAATACGATGTGTTAGTAGAGGTTACATCGCTCTCTTAATAAAATAATGCATATTTCAAAATATTTAATTTGTGGCAGTCGTCGGAAAACTAATTTTTTTTTGCTACCTTTTTTTTGAAGTTGCTATAAAATTGAGCTTATTAAAGATGGGTAAAAAATGAAACCTATAGCATGAAAAAAAAAGGGAAAAACTAAAAGGTCGCAAACAGAAATTGGTTGTTTGACGATTCCCACAAATTGGCAATTTTGGAATGGGTCATTATTTCATTAAGAGTGCGAAATATAGATTTAATATATCGTCATTTGTAATAACTCAGTTTAGTCTCGTGAGATTCTAAATATTATCTTTTAATATTATGCACAAATCATAAAGGATATATAAAAGCGTGACGAGAATGTTTTCAAAAGCTAGTAAACAGAAAAACTATGTATAAAAGAAGTATTAAGTACTTCAAACTAATAATAAAAATATTCAGGTTTATGTGTCATCTATCTACTGAAATTAAATAGGTTTTGGTCACTGCCCTCGACCATGATCTTCGGTTTTAATGCCTTGAAATTAAAATTATAAAATTATTTCAATAAATGAATTTAAACCACAGCGCTTGCGAATAATCTTACTATAACTACATTTCTCATGGCTATATGTCTTTAAAACTTTAATATGAAGTAGTTACACATAGTTATCCAAAACACTGTATAACTACGATAAACCTTTATAACGATTGTAACTGAAGTCTTTAATTAAGACACAAGGGACTATCGAAACAAGCCTGCATAATTATGTCAACTAGCGAGGTACAGTCGTCTCGTCAGTCGACACTCTATTTGGAACCCCCTCCGCTTACGATCAGGAACAATGGGGCCAGTTTGTCGTGGTAAAAAGAGACATTTATCCCTGATTCGCTAATAGGGTATTTCACTATCCCTGCGCATGCGCATCTAGTATCAACCTGCGGGCGTTATGCGAAAGCTTCATAAAATATACAACTTATTGTAGCACTTTGCGTTCGCATTATATACCGGACTATCGACCGTTTAATTATAAAGTTTTATACTTTATAATTAACTATGGGCCATGGAAAACAACTATATATTTACATGTTAAATTATAAGTTCATGTCATTAAGTCGAATTATCGTTGGAGCGTGGTAATAATTGTAATAAGTTAATCATTGTCTTATTACAATTAATTTAAGACTGCCTGGGTGGTGTAGTTGTACTGCATGCGTGGTACGCCAGCGCAGGTAGGCGCAGCGTAGGTTCGAATCACGGGTCGGGCAAAGTGATATTTTGGTTATTCAGCTCAGTATCTGGAATTTGTGCCCGATATGGCGATAGGCTCGCCCCCTATCATATCATGGGACGGAACATACTTGGCGAAAAGTGGGTGCCCTGGTTGCGTCTCTGCATACCTCCGGGGATAAATACGTAATGTGTGTGTGTGTGTGTTTTTTAAAACATCCATATTATGTAAATAATTGTAAACATATTTAAAAAACTTTATCGTTCAACTCTCCCAATATAAGATACTAGTTTATCGAAAATGATGCATTATATATCTAGTTATCGTAAACTAAAAATCTCACGACCATCGAATCGTCATTGTATTATACATCGTGTCAGATTATAGCAGTTTTCGTCTCTCCTTCAAAAATGTAAAACATCAAAGCGATCACAGCAAATGATTACAATTGTTTTTGTACAATATTATCTTTTTACATCTTTACTGTCCTTTAAACTATACAAATATCCTTTACATTGCATTAAAACGCTATTAAAGTATCATTTGTGATATTAAAAATGCTCCTTATTTCGCTTTAAGATTCTCTAGCAGGACTTCACCTACTATGCACATTGCATGAGTCACGCATACCTTTGCCTTTATTCTTTATGCATTTTGGTTTTATGCCATAAACTGCAGTAATTATGGAGGAACAAGGTGGCAAAATGAGAGTCGTTATTATATTTATTTTGTCGTGTTTTCTCAAGTTTGTGGTTGGAGTTTTTTTCTTGTAGTGTTCTCTAGTCCTGCGATCAAGTATATCTAAAAGGGTTATAATGTTCACTTCTGGACTTATTTTATATCATACTGAATACTTTTCGATTCAATTCATTTCATAACCACCACCGTCTATCAAACCATTTTTGTAATCTCTTGAAAGCAAAGTGAGCAATTTAACCCGATGTTTAACATAGTGTAGTCCAAATACAATGTAAAACGATAAAATTACGATCGGCAGTAGCCAAATTTACTTATCTTATTGAATGCAAAATAGCGGCTCACAAAACGTAATTTACATAAAAGCTATGAATTGAGTGAATTAAATGACATAAATATGGTGACTTACCGCCGAACATCAGTTTGGCAGTCATGAATCATTCGTGCCCTATTTCTCTAATAATTTTAAGCGATGACATTAGTATGGCGGTGCCAGAAAACGCATCTGTTATCTGTGGCCCGAATAAAGGTCGACGTTTGGTAAGAGTCTAATTATAGGTACCTTTTGGCCACTGCCGAGTTAATACAAACACACTCCGTAACTTTAATTATAAACTCTTAAGTTATACTCTTGTCCTTTCTCAATAGAAAGAACTGATTAATTTTTAACTGCGTATCAGTAAATTATATATGAGCGTAAACGTTTTGAGAATTGGGCTGGCTTAATCGGAATTATGATGCATCAGGCGAAATTACCGTTCAAATAAGTTCCTTAGTCGTTGCAGTTTTTAAATCTTCACACCTCAATAGTTAATGATCTTCGTACGTGGAAGATATAAGTGAAATATATCATTGTTTATTATAGTGTA
>NW_023595253.1:210756-226213 GCF_014839805.1 Manduca sexta | reverse complement strand
TAATGGAAAACTTATGGAGTACTTGTCGTACAAAAGGCATTCAGTCCAATTTTATGAAGAAAAACACATTTATAGCAGGTGAAAAGTTTATTTTATAAGTATTAAAATTATTAATAGTATGTATTATGCAAGAGCACGCTACAAAATAATGTATAATTTATTTACAACAAAATAACAATAATGTAAAACCTTAGCGAGGCATGTTTTGGTAATTTTTTTTAAATTAATAATAGAAACTTACAACTAAAGCCGAAAATGATAAAACAATTTCAAAATACAATGTGTCATAAACAATCAATCCATTACGAGACACACCAGTGGGTAGATAGTAACATATTGTTTAGCTTAAAAGCTACGTTATATTAAAATAAAAAAAATTGTACATTATCTAGGAAACATGCAAATTGCTTTTGTGGCATATTATTTTCTATTAATGCTTTTAATTTCACTATTCAATCTTTAATGCTAATCGATAAGAAAATTATAATTAGCAATTAAACTATCTAATTCATTTATGTTCAATGGCTCCTAAGTAAACTATTGTATCTGGTAAAATTGCAACATTCACATTTTGGTGTTTCGCTATCTAGGTACTGTTTTCTATCAAACCCATTTAAAAGTTAATAAACGAAAAAACACTTCATTAAATCATTTACATACTTTTTTAAAATGTTTTAGGAGTAAACAGTACCCACATATCAAAACGTTAAAAAACTTAATATTGCCATTTTTTCAGACGATAATTTACTTAGGAGCCATCCTTATGTCAGTGAGTTATAAAATGTGATCTAATTTGCTCGTACTGGACAATAGCATTACGCGAATTCGATAATATACGATTCGTACAGACCATGTTAGAAATGTACACAGCGTACGTTTCACGTGTCTAGACTCTAATTATATTGTAAGAAAAATTTTGTGACATTTTAAAAACAGTTTCTGGTGTCGAAATTACAAAAGCTAAGAGTCATAAATAAATTGTTTTAAAATAATATTAATTATATCCGGTCTCATGAAAATAAATATAATATTAGTAATTGTCACAAAATTTACAGCATTATAAATGTGTCCCACAATGTTCTTAGCTTAAAAACTTCCGGATTTCTTTATTCGTAAGGCTCTATTCCGCCTACGGGACCGCATCCGTCTATTTACAAATATTCATTATTATATTACTATTTGACCCGACAGACGTTGTCCCGTCTTAACTATGAATTTGCAGCTCACATTCTGTCAATCGTTAACAGTTATTTAAAACAATTGACAGTTATATAAAATTAATATTGTCGTTAATTTTTCTTAAATTTTCTAATTTCCCGCGCAATTTTTTTCAATTTTTTCTTTCATAAGAACCTTCTCCTGACAATAAACACAACAAAAAAAAATGTGAAATCGGTGCAGCCGTTCACGCGTGATGGCGTGACCAAGGGATATAGGGATTCATTTATATAAATTGGCATTAAAACTCTCCTTCGATTGACGGATATAACCCCGTAGGCGGAATAAGCCCCTTGAGCATACCTAAATATTTACTATTATTGGATAACTGACTTAAAATCAATTACTGTTACGGTATTTACTAATTTACTATTAATCAAAATTGTTATAAAGCCGTAGTTATAATGAATCGAGTGGGGAGAAAACCTAAACAGTATATTAGACATGTCCAATTTGTTACTAAGTATCCACAAGATTTAGTCTAAGTTGCAATAATGACAAATCATTATCAATTCGATCTAAAAGTTGATTCCCTTTGGCGCATGCGCATGACATGTCTAAATCTTTCAAATCTATATCTATATGATTATATCTATAGAATCAAACACTCGCACACTATTTACGGCTAACTATGAATTTAATTCATGCAATAACTAACCAATTGTAATACGCCAAACTTGTAGCTAAACTTTAGGTACGGTATACGTAATACATTATCTATTTCACCATGTTTTTGGTAGCCTCCTAGCTTCAAATTCACGCTATAACTATACTAATTATATAATTTATTTATAAGATATACTCACTCCTTTTATATTGATTATATATATATATATATATATTCCCGTTGATATATTCGGGGTATATGAAGCCTTCGTCTTATTGACTGTAACTTATATTATTTGAAGCAATAATTATTGCGAAAAATATAAGTACAATATGTGAATATAGTTCTCGATCGACGAGTTCAGTTCAAAACTCGTGATAGAACAATAATGCAGAAATCATTCGCCATGGTTAAGATCAGTATTTTTTCTGACAAAGCAAAACTAATTAAATTATCAGTTTAGGCTTACGTCACGCAATAAGAATATTTTGTAGGGATAGTATAAAAAACCTACAGGAAAAATAGGAAACAGTGAATTTCCTTTTTAAAATGGAGCTGTCAGTTAAAATGTCAAATTTAAAAACAACAAGTCAGTTTAAATGAATCATTAATTAAAATTATATTTGATAAAAAAATCAATGTTAATTAATAAAAATATTGAAGCCCGATTGAACTTTGTCAACGATATTGTTTTTATTTACTTCACGACCGATCTGGGTAATCAAATTTCAAATTCATGCTTCTTTATTGCATTACTAGATCCATACTTCAAACTGTATTTAGTATTTGATCCAATAAGATATAACGATCACTGCGAGAATATACAAAAAATATAGTACGTAGTTTATAAGCGTTCAATTAAACAACTTATATGTAGTATTAGTCATTGGCCGATTGGTCAATAATCGTATAACAGTGACGTAGTTTATTCTTAACTGGGTACGAAAAATCAGCTTACTTACTGCAAGATTAGGAACTGTGGAAAATATACAATTGCAAAAAGTAAAAACTGCAACTAAAAAAGAAAAAAAAAATCAATGAATTGTGTATGTGTGTGTGTGTGTGCCCACACGCAGCGCAAAAAAGTTCCAGTGACGTCAGCCATACAACTCACATGCAAATCGAGATTAGTACGTGATGCAAATAAATACTTCGATAGCTTCAGAATATCCACACGATTACTATTCACACGATATAAGGCTGATTACAAACGATAGTATTACGACGGATCTGTCAATTGTCTCCGGTTAAATAACCGGACCTTGATCCGACGGGTATCATGATTTAGGGTCTAATTTAAAGGATACCGAGTAAATACTTTATTATCCGACGTTACGTCTGCCACAACTGTGCACCTATAGCAACTATTTGGTGTAGATATCTTGGCTAAAGCAAATGCCACTATTGATTTCACTAATCTGTGTTTATAGTACACCTTGAATAAGTTTCGGTGCCGAATTAAATATTGGCTTTTATAAGTTTGCAGTTTTCACTGACGGTCAATTAGATCCGGTCGAAATAAAGTTAATTAGCCCCTAGATTTTAAAGATATTGCATGAAGCGATCAGCTCGATACTGTTTCACTAGCGAACGATTTTTCTTCTAGAGAGTACTAAGATTACAATATGAATATATGATCCCTATAGATTAAGTGAACACCACAATCAACGAAATATAAAACTATTTTTAATACCAGATTTTATAGTGCACAAAAATTAAAATTCATTTATTTTGGCCATGTTGTTTGCGACTGTACACTCGGAAATAATGACCCCGTAATTATTATAAAACCTTTAATATTTTCTCATCTGTGAATATTGTTCTAAAGAACAATAAAAAAAAAAAAAAAAAAATGTTTATATATTCATAAAGCAAAACACAAATGTTTATAGTAATGCATTGTTTCATTGTGGTGTCCAATAATAACGTACATTAATATACCATACCATATACAAAGTCCCTGTAGAATGTCTTTTACCATGATTAAGAGAGCATTATTGTGATTTTTAACGCATTATCTAGTGTACTCATGTAAGAGATAAATATGTTACCATTATACTTACTCTACGTACGTGTATAAATTACCTACGATTAGGTATAATGCATTATATTGTGCGTAATACCTTTAAAACCACGACGACACATCAATAATACACACGAAAAATAATTTAACACACATAAAATTATCGATTCAGTCCAATCACTGTGTTAAATACAATAAATTAAAATTAAATAGGCTTACATAATTGTAAAACTAAAACATGGTTCGTGTAGTTGTTGATTTTATTTACAGTCAATGTTAAAAATTAAATTCTAGTCCCATTGGACGATGCGGCAACGCGGTGCTTTGTTTTTTCTATTCTAGTCAATCGACTATTAAAACCAGTGAATTTTTAGCTCAGTAAATTCGACTCACCGTCAGCAAAAGTCAGTATCCTAACCCAAATTGCATTCTCTAAATAAAAATTTACCTACACTTATAGCGTACATCAATCTGACTCATTGCTGACAGTAAGTAATGTGCTAAGTGAATTGCCCTAATTAATATGTTTACTTGAATAGCCCTATGCTTCTTTGTTGAAATAATTATATCCGACCGCACACGGTATCGTTAAAAAATTCCACGGAATTAATGTATACGCCGGACCCGTAAAGTAACACCAATTATAAGTATACTTAGTACAGGATTTACTAATTGGTCCTCATTCCGATCCGGAGCGGACCGGCTCGTGTGCGGCCGCCCTTATCGCCTGCGATAAATAAAACATTGTCAAAGCGATAGAAAGCTACCGCGTCGCTACCAGCGCGGCGTCCGGCACTAAATAATTTATATTAAAACGTTGCAGTCAGTTCCATTAAGCACATGTCGGAGCTGTGCATAGCTTCCTTGTATTGATTTTATGCAACTACCTCCCCGAGAATATGCTGATTGGGTTCGACGTCGCGCGCTTCCTGACCAGGATTGCTTCAACTGAAAATAAAACAAGTTTTATTGTTGATATTAAAACTAAATTGGTGTCCGTCATGCTAGGGCCACATTGGCAATTGTTAACAAAAAATTACGAAAACATACTTTGAATTTTAACGCAAATTGAAATGTAAATTGCCGAATGCCAAAATTGATGCATTTTGTTTATAGTTGAATAATGAGATGAGCACAACGCCGGATGTTCGCTGTCAATATTGGCCATATTAAAGTCAGTTTGAATGGATTGCAGTTCAATTCAGTTGAACACAGTGAACGTTCGGAACGCCAAATCTAGATGGTCGGTCAGTATGGATATACGGATATGGACGGAGGACGGTCGGAGTGGTTACCGAGCGAGTCCTGCGGCGTGACGGGGCGCTTGATGGTCTGCTGCAGCACGGCGAGCCAGCCGTCGCGGTCGTCGTGCGAGGTGGCGGCGAGGCAGTACGTGCGCTCCGGCGTCACCAGCTGGAACGGGAAGCGCGCCTCCTTGCACCCGTTACCAGTGTTGGACACTTTGATGCAGTAGCCGTTTGACTCGTTGCCTGGAAATTTTCGATGTATTTGATATTAATTGTTTTATCGTGTTGTATAAGTTATTCAATAGTTTAGTTATGTTTGCCTATATTAAACTATATTTATAATCTATTTAGGTGTTGCTCTAACTAGGTGCGTCAATTTTGGAAATTAGAACCCCACTGTGCATGTTCTAGGATGAAGTAATCAGAATATTAATTCAAGACATAGTCTATTTTGTGTAAAATTACATCGAAATACGTTCTGCACTTGTAGGGTATACTTCTAACAAACATACAACTACCTTCAACTCACATATTATGTCCCAATAAAGTAAATAAGACTATTCTTCCATAAAATATCTCAGGCCAGCGAAATCGTGAGTCAAACCTAGTCATCTTTATATTTTCCAAACATCCTAACACGACTGATGTTAGGACATTTGTATCCGCCCGTATAGCGAACACAGTATACAAGGTGTAAAACCCCGCCATAGCGGCCCACGTAAATATATCGCGTTAGGAAATCAGCCTGTATATATCCAATTTAAAAAAAGCCATATATGTCGATTGCCTAAAACAAATATCTCTCATCTCACTCTGTCAACCACTTACCATCAGATGAAATGTCATTACCGAGTCCGTTAAAAAAAAACACTTACCAACAAATATCTCGCCTTTCGGATACGCGTCCAATGGCTCATCGTGGTACATTAACTTCCTATTGTCGAGAGTGAACCAGCGGCGTCGGTGAGCGTCCGAGGCCCGCGGCCCGGTCTTCCACAGCCAACCCTCGCGGGCGAAGTCCTTCGGCAGACGCAACACCAGGTCTGATTGAGGGGTTGATGGGAACGCCACTTGGAGTAGGTGTAGTTGGGCGCATCGGATTGCTGTATACCTGTTAATGACAAATACATATTGGGAAAACAACTTTATTACAATCATATGTGTGCAATCAACAGTTTACCATACGCTTATTATTTATTTAGATTATAATCTATTATGTAATTTCTGTGAATGTAGTGAGAAAGTGTTGGTAAAATACCTTAAGTTACAAAATATTGTGTAACAATTTAAGACGAGATCCCGCTACTATGATTCATGTCATTAAAATATAGTTTATTCAACTGTCTATGGATTTGTGATGATTTTTTTTCATTTTTACTATATTTTTATTACGAAACTAGCTTTTGCCCGCGGCTCCGCCCGCGTTATAAAGTTTTTCAGGCTAAAGTTTTCCGTTATAAAAGTAGTAGTTTCCCGGGAGCCTATGTTCTTCCCAGGGTCTCAAACTGTCTCCATACCAAATTTATCTTAATACGTTGGGTAGTTTTTGAGTTTAACACGTTCAGACAGACAAATGCAGCAGGGGACTTTGTTTTATAATATATTTTTTAGTACTCTTAAAGTGGAACAATCCCGTCATACATCATTGTTGCATAACTTTAACCGTTTACGCAGCGCAGGCAACGGAAGCTCTCAAAACTTATAATTTTCCCCGTTTTTGCAACATGTTTCATTACTGCTCCGCTCCTATTGGTCATAGCGTGATGATATATAGCCTATAGCACTCCAGGAACAAAGGGCTATCCAACACAAAAAAGATTTTTTCAGTTCAAACCGGTAGTTCCTGAGATTAGCCATTACTGCTCCGCTCCTATTGGGTATAGCGTGATGATATATAGCCTATAGCACTCCACGAACAAAGGGCTATCCAACGCAAAAAGAATTTTTCAGTTTGGACTGGTAGTTCCTGAGATTAGCCATTACTGCTCCGCTCCTATTGGTCATTGCGTGATGATATATAGCCTATAGCACTCTACGAACAAAGGGCTATCCAACGCAAAAAGAATTTTTCGGTTTGGACCAGTAGTTCCTGAGATTAGCGCGTTCAAACAAACAAACAAACAAACTCTTCAGCTTTATATAATAGTATAGAGTATAGATTTTATGTTATATTTGAAGTACGTACTAAATTATAAATCACATGAAGCGATGTCTTTTTCAGTGAAAATTTTCAATACCGAAAGAAAATAGGGAATAAAAGGAAAAAACGGGAATTATTGTCTTTTCTAAGTTTTATAATATCAGCACTGTATTATATACTGTCCCACTTCTGAAAACGAACCTCCTCTACTTTTCTTTTCTAAGTTTTACCAACTTGATAATTCAAAATCTAATCTTTTCCAACATAAATATAAATTAACATAAGGCCTTGTAAGAGTGAGTCAACGATATATAACAGATTCTGTTCCAACAGGCATAACAACAAAATACTTATTATAATCCGTTAAATTCATTATAAAGCTATACCAATAAATATTTTAATCATTGATTAACTTATTCGCAGTTGAGTCATTATAATACGTGAAAAAAAAGTGTCAAAACAGTGATTAGATAAAAAAGCCTCGCGCACATGCTGTCAACTTAACGCCGAGAAACATTAGTCTATGAGGAAACAGTTTTACACATAACAGATATTTCACAAATCTACTTATAGAACATTACCAATAACATACAATTTTACATTTCTATGGGACAGACATTGGACCGTTAAAACTATGAATCTCTCATAGCTGAATTTCGGCCACAGCGGCAAATCTCAACGGAGATCAACCAGACACGCAGGATTATATTATTCTAGGAATATTCCTACACTCTCATAGTCCGGTGAGACGGCAATTTGACTTGACCGGGAAGAAATTAGCCACAGGAACAACGGCTTTACATCCTTTCCGAGGCTAGGTGGTCTCACACCGCCAAGTTCCTGACTCTCAATTGCGACTGAGTAATTTTTTAAGATGTAAAAACCCAGTCACAATTATTTTTGGTTACCCCAGAATTCAAACCTAGGACCTCAGTTTAGTACCTATTCGTACCTTATACGCAATACAACTACGTTATTAAGGCAGTCAAAAATTATATGTCGTATCTAAGTGTAGACGGAATTCAGATACCCGTACTGCACAAGCAGGGTAGAAGGGGTATGTCGGAATTTTACTGACAAAAACGCCTGCGTGGTCTCCAACAACACTTTAGAGTGGCTCAGGTAATAAAAAAATCATCTTAAATTATGAGCCTGTTTTGTAATCAAACCCAGAACCATCTAAATCATAGTCATTAGACCTAAGGACTATTGCAGACGTCGCAAACCTTTTTAACATAACTTGCGAATTCGACTCGAATTTACCGGTTATTTTTAGTAGCAATATCTTATGTAACGCGATTACATGTTATGACAAATAAGAACCTGATATATCATGTTAAATAAACGACATCACGCATGATAACCGATTGGATATTACAATGTCGCGATGCTCATTACATACTCAGAGCCGAATTAAGTTTAACACGAATATATTAAAGCTATTTGCTATTTTTTCATCGATTCGGTACATTTTGTTCTCTATTTCCCATTCTTACTTAAAAGTTAACGTACATAATCGAAATCTCGTCGTTTTGTATTAAAAAACCCAACGTCTTAATTATACTTAAACTACTTTATACTTATTACAAAATAACTTACCAAATGTTACAAATATCACTTACCAATTGTTTATAACCTCTGGCTCCTCATGGTACACGTATATGTGCCTCGTCGTCCCATCCTTCATAAAGGTCAGTTGCATTGAATTCATATGCCCGATCTTAGCCGGAGCGAACACTACGTTCAACTCAGACAATTTGAGAATGCCCTTAGGCTCCTTATTTTCTCTTACGTGGTATCTGCGGAAAGGTACCAAATAAATACCACAAAAGTTGCGCTATAAATTTTACAGTGCTTCCTAAACTTGACTATGTAGCTCATAATGATTGTGAATGTTTGACCAAACATACTGGCCAACATTGGTGATTATGTCAATTTGTGGACCACTGTCCATCACTGGTGCTACTACTTAATGTGACTCTTACCTGTTTCTCTCATACTTGTATTACTGAATTTAACTAAATCAAATAGTTTCTGGCTTTCACGTGACAATTTCTACATAGGTTATTTAAATCCATGGTTTAACACAATTTAAAACATACATAAAATTAACAACAATGCAAGGCGAAGCGACACGGCCCTTCATTATGAGTTATTGTCGAACGTGAATACAAAATGAGATGTTATATGTGATGGATTGACGTATGCGACGGTCAGTGTGAACGGACGTTAAACGTTTTTTCCAGAAATCGTCGAATGTCGTCCTTACCTCAAGCGACCAAAGTTTTTGACTCGGAGACGATCGATTATACGACCGAGACAACCCGTTGTACGGCCGCAGCCGTCTGAAGCGGGGTGATACCTAAAGAACCAGTCCGGTAATGTTTAGCCGATGATAGTTTCACGATATACGTACGTACAACCTGACAAATGCCCTTTTAATTATATTCAAATTTAATGTCGGTGCCTATGAACATACTGCCGCTCTGCTGTGATCAGTGCATTATACAATACCTATTTTTTTTTATTGCTTTGAATGACGAGACGAGCTTGGCGTTCGCCTGATGATAAGCGATACGACCGCCCATAACCAGTAGAAACACTATTCAACACCTTGAATTACAAAGTATTGTTTGGTATTCCACTGCGCTCGCTGAGACATGAGCTGTTAAGTTTTATTATGTCCAGTAGTTACACTGGCTACAACGTCCTTCAAACCGGAACACAACAGTGACTACACACCGCTGCTTGGCGACAGAAATAAACATTGCATTAACTATGTAGTGTTTGTGAAATATTGCAAATAATTAAAAATGTGTACTAAAATTATTAGCATATTGCAAATGATGCAATGTATCACGAAATTATGACGATAAGTTTCGACTATATGTCTATATTGCACGTATTGTTTGTTTCAGTGTAAACAATGGTTGAATCAGTGGAAAATCCCGTTGGCATCTCTACTAGATTTATACAAAAATGCATCATCATCACAACCAATAAAATATTTATTACCAATCTATAATTAAACCGCTAGCATTGCTTTATGTTCGGTTTCCTGTTTATAGTTTCATGTCATAATAATAAAATTATTGGTTTACGACCAGTAGAACTAATAATTACGAGTTATATTATTCGCGTGTTATTTTTTTATTTTAATCATTCAATTTGTATTAGGAAATATTTTTATTACATAGAGATGTGCCTATTTTTCGTCTCTAAAATAATTTAATCATTCAAATTAATCTCATTTAATTTTAATAACAAAACTGTATTTTTTTTTTTCAAAAAAGCCCAAAATTTTATTTTGTGTATAATAAAATATGG
This sequence comes from Manduca sexta, assembly GCF_014839805.1. Taxonomy (NCBI): domain Eukaryota; kingdom Metazoa; phylum Arthropoda; class Insecta; order Lepidoptera; family Sphingidae; genus Manduca; species Manduca sexta. Next base: position 215,651 of record NW_023595253.1, on the reverse strand, counting down.
ATCAATTCAGTATGTCATTTAATTAAAAGCACCATTTGTATTGCTAAATAAGATCACTTAATATGCAAATAAGGAAAAATCATGTGCCTTTTGTGTATTATCACAACGATTCAACTTTGCATAGTTTTATAACGAGCTCGCATATGTATTTATTTAAATACATCGTTTTTTGTTATTCGCGCTAAATTATAACATAGAAATGTCGTTAAACTAATGTACATAATCAATTCATACGGTAAAAAAATTACCATAAAATCTAAACGTAGAAATTCACGCATTATGGCTATAAAAATAATCAACCGATTCGCAAATAAAGGCTGTATGGAAGATTTGTATGAGAACAGCGAGACAATCGGAAAACACGAGGCGACGTCCGACCTTCACAAAAACACATGCCTTATATTTGACGATACAATTTCGGACTAGAGCGCTAACAAAATTCCATATTAGCCTTCCAACAAAGTAAGGTGAAGGATTTTGACGACGTCGGGCACGCCTGGGGACCGTGACGCGTCCCATCATGACTTAGTAACTGTCAAACAAAACTGACATCAATCTCATCCACGTCACAACATGCAAGAATTTCACAATTCGCCATCCTGTTTGCATAAATAATTACAACGACAGTGCGAAAACATCGCAGAGCAGTAACCGAGGCAAGTTCAAGATTACGTAGTCGGTCAATATTTGCACGAGACTCTTACGTAGAAGGCAATGAGAGGTGTGGAACTTTTCGTCTCGCCTACGTCACGAATTTAGCCACCGCGGCCGCCGACGGATTTATCAGATGCTTATCGCGTTGTACTACCGTATTATACTATATTATGCCTTTTTACGACGTAAGACGAGATATATTACAATATTTTAATTGTAATTTTTTTTAGAAATAATCAAGCTTGTATCAAAAATGTTTTATTGATAATGAGCAAAACGTCTGTCACTCAGTTCGTCCGTACCTACCAATAAACCGTGTTTATTGCAGTTGCTAAGAGAAAATTATGTAAACACAATGTAACGTGTAAAGTAAACATTATCGCCTTCTTTATTGTCAACATCGTTTTATGTTAAATGTACGTGAGCAGGTGATAAGCTTATTAATTTTAGTACGATTTATTGTTAAGCGTATGAATGATGTTAACAAATCCTAAACAAAAACATTGTGAGTAAGCGGTAAAACGATGCAATGTAACATTTGTGAATACGTGTGAGACACATTAATGACGACATTTGAGCATAATTTCGAGCATTTGGCCAAACATTTGTTAGTTGTACATATAACTCACTTGAGCGTGTCCTCATTCTCGCTTAGGATAAACTTTCTGAGTTGGTAGCGGCTGTCTTCCTTGCCGCGCTTCATGAGGAACCCTTCCATGGTACCAGATAAGTAAGTCTGCCGTTCCGGATGACTGAACTCCTCTCGTTCGTATTTCGCACGAATCCATTGCTCGATCAGCACTCTGGAATAAAAGGAATATGGTCAAATGAGTCTAGTATGGGATATTTTTACTATCTGAAAACTTTAAAGCGCGAAATATAAGTATTTTTTTTTATTATACTTTTTAAATGATAATCGGACAATTCTTTAAAGCATAGAATCGAGAAAAATAATACTTATTAATTAATACTTAAGAACAACAGTAGATCTAAAATGATATGTCAAATAGGTTCCGACGTAAACAAATACGCAAATATTTTCAACTAAATTATTTACAAATTGCTTTGGATATGAATTCTTTCGAGTCATCATGTCAGTCTTTCACAATGATTCGATTGTGGTGCGCCTAAAGTGGTCGACTGAGTCATATCGATATTTAATTCAAGGCCGGGAAGCTTGGCAATTCGTTTATTTAGTCTACTCTTGTAGACGATGTACCGCTGAACCCATTCTGATTAAGTTTTTACGATGAAATGAAATTGCACGGAACTATTGCCGTAATTTTAATAAAGTTTTTAAATAAGTATATTCAAGAATTCGTAACAGTTCACAATTCACATAAATATTCTTATAATTTGTTTACGCATTGCAATTGAAATACTAAGCATCATAATATTTAATGAATTCTTGGTAAAACTTTAATTAGTTTACCATTTGACAAGTTTCAACAAAATATTTATGTAGTGACTAATGTAATTAGCAAACAAACATTATAAGTGTTGTTGCTATTTACGTTTATAAAACTCAATCTGCGTTTTGTATTTGAATTAACTTGAACATTGAACAATCTAGAAAACGTTAGCATCTTTCCAAAAGGTACCATGACGTACCAGCACATAAATATGAACGAAATGCAACTTTGTTTTCTTATGAGTAAGATTGATATGCCCTTGTTCCCAAAACTGACTGCGTTCAGGAGAGTCATTATATAATTTAAGAAATTATCATCCTGAGTATGTAACTCTTTTATCCTTTGTAATTCCAGTGTAATGATAAATAATTAAGACATTTTTTCGTGTATATATGTATACTGATAACTACTAAGAATCTACAAATCAAATTTAAACTTCAGCCTCAAAGGCACACTAGCGCGGACACCGGAAGTGACCCGCGAGCGTGGTGCGCCTCGCGAAACAATACAAAATGGAACTATGACATAGCGTGTGAAAAGTTGACTATTTAGAGAGATAGATAGATAAGTTTATTATTGGAATAATAATGCATACAGGGAACAACAAAATAAAATCTAATTTATTTACATATAAGCAATTATTGCACTTATAATGGGCCTTCCATTCAACTATGCTGCAGTAACACCTATGCCTGCAGCGCTGGTTTTCAAGGAGATGCCCATGTAACGTCGACATCCAATACGCGTACACAGTTTTACACCTAATCCCAACTGCATAATAAGTATTCTGATTTTTTTAAATCTTTATTTAAGGAGCTTGGTCGTTATTTCGCGACTATGTCGCTCCGTACGTCCACTTTTACCTGTGCCTACTAAATTTGGATGAAATCAAAATATTTTTTTAATAAAGCCTTAGCCTCTTTTGATACAGAAACCGACAAAAAGCTATTTATGCTGCCCACATTAAAGCTCAAAGTATGAGGCCCACTCCGCACACACTCCAACAAAACATGAAGTACGTCATCTCTGCTTTATTAAAGCTAATACATTTTCACGATAAATTACAAATGGTCTAGCCAATTTGCAGCATGATCTGAGGTAGTGGCACCCTCCCGGAAAACCGACAAAAAAGATTGCTACCTATTAAAAATCCCTTTATCCACTGTTTTCCTTAAAGGTCATCATACGTAACACGCGACAAGATACTCTGGGACTTCCCGTACGCGCCGATGAAGACCACCGCGGGTTTTGGTTGGAAAGCCGGTGTAGGATATACACAGGAATAGGCACTCCATCCAATGCTCTCGAATGATGATATACATCCGAGTGTCGATATTGGGGCGTGAGACCGGTGAGACTAAAACACTCAGCCCACAATGGTGGTAGCGATAAAGCGTATTTTCCCCGCGCAAAAAGTAATCACATGACAAGAATGCTAGCTGCAATGATCACTGGTCTTTTACCAGTAAGTAGATCGCGTCTCGAGGAGAAGACTGCTGAATGACCTTGGAAAGGATCACGATCCGACTGAAGAGAGAGAACCCTTAGTGCTTTGCTTGGAGCAATTTTCTATCGGTGGAGCAATAAGGAACACAACGTTCTCCCGTTGTGAAAATCGGAAATGTGGTAAGTTCAAGTGAATCTAGCATTGTAGCCTAACTTTTGCTGCCATTTCACAACCACGACCTATTTGAAACTTATAGAGTAGTTGGGAAACACAGTTGCATACGTCGGCTTAGAAAGCAAATAATGTTGAACTCATATCAAGATTGGCGGCGTAAAAAACCCGTCATGTAAAATGTTTTCGTTTTTTATCACTTAGTTATTCCATGGGACACATAGATAATGATGTGGGTCAAGTTTTGTTATGGCCTCAATATGCTATTTATTTCTTTAAAACGTGTTTCGTCAGAAGCAGGAATGTGGAACGGATTATTAACTGCAATATTGTCAGTATTTAGTGTTAATTAGAGTATTTGTGTCGTAATGTGTGAATAGTTTGAATTCTTTATTCAGTCATTCATAGTCGCCGTCTTAAGTTAGTTTTTTGCAGAATATTTTTAAATTATGACAGTGATTAAAGTAATTAAAATACATTGTGTACTCTACTCGAAGGACGATTGTACATTTAATTTTTAAGTCTGGCGTGTACGGTAGCATGAACATAATTTATAAATAGAATAAAATAAATTGTTTCAATTTAGATGTTACTTTCAAATGGTATTCGGGAAGGAACAAATCAATTCTACGGAACGCGGCCAACTATTTAATCTGTTTTATCCTGTCATAACAGAGTATATTGAACCTTATAATAAGTACAGTAAATACGAAAAATTACTAATCAGAACATGCCATCATCTGTGGCTGGTATCCATTAGGCGACAAAATCTCACCAACAAGCAAATGTTACGTACTGTGGATCGTTCCAGTTAGGTCTTCGATAGCACGGGGCACTCTCTCCTCGTATTTGTTCTTGGCGGCTGCATTCCCTACTTCCTTCATTCTTTCCACTTGAGAGTCCTCCCATCGATCGAGCTTCAGATGCTTCACCTTGCTGATATGAGCCCCCATGCCGCGGTGGATGCTCGCGCACCGCATGCATATGAAAATACCGAGATTGTACGAAGCCCAGTCCGGCTCTGAAATAAGGAAAAATGTTCTTCACTGTTTTGTTGTTACAGAGTGTAAATGATGAGTTACAAATGCTCACGTGGTAACAATAAAAGCGTAGGAAAATGATGGTCTCCAACTATTTGAGTGATCGCACGAAAACTATGGCAAAGCTAATAACAGTCAATGTTTTTTGAGCCAGTTGTATCACCCGTATTA
>NW_023595253.1:193513-210256 GCF_014839805.1 Manduca sexta | reverse complement strand
TTGTGTAGTCGTTACCTGACCGTAATCAAGCAATAATGTGTAAGCACTTTTATGTTTTGGAATGTAGGGTATTTACTGGGCATTTTGAAACTTAATGTTTAACAATGCAGGGTGCGTAATGCATTGTTTTTATTGTTTATGTGTAGTCTCAGTTGTAGAGGAGGTCTGTGGAGTGCGAGTGTATTTTTCAGGGATGTTTTTTATGTAAATTTTATTATTATGGAGAGTCTTACCATCAGACAAGCATCATCTTGTTTGTCTCATTATTAATTAAAAAATATTTACTTTTTTTGTTCAGTTTCTAGCTAATATTTCTTAACATTAATGCTATGAGCAAGCATTTTATTTACAGGTTCACCAAATTGTTAATAGGTTTTGTATTTTTTTTCAGAATTTAACGTGCTACAACCTTCACCGCTTAACGAAAAAGTGTTAAAAGAAAAAAGAAAAAAATTAAGAGAGACATTTGATAGGGTGCTCAAAATGTATGTAAGTAAATGTGAATTCTATTGGGAAATTCATAAAATTTGATAGTCATGATGACTGTAAATAAAAAGCTTTTGTATGCTGTATGAAAGATTTTATGATCATTGCATGTTGATAAATATTGTTGTTATCTCTGTCGATAGAATTTTATTCATATCTAAAGGGTAATATAATGGGTTTATTGAATGCTGTTTTACTCTAAGATGATATCAATTGCTTATTATTTACAAAAAATACAGGCAAGACAATGTAAACATGAAAATTTTGCAACANAAATGTTGACCCTATTTTGCAAACATAGTGCACCTATTTTTTAAATTATAAATGGCATTTGATAAAACGAATATAGATCTGTATCTGTATTCGTTATAGATACAGATCTATATTTGAGATTGCAACCAATCAAATTCGCTTTTCAACTAAATAGCACTATAGAAATGTTTCTACTATATATATCTACATTTATTCAGGACAAAGATGACCCAGAGAAATGGGTAGAGTTGAAGCGTCAAGAAATGGACTATGAGAAAAGAAGAACACATCTAATGTCATATTATGATTCTGTTAAGCATGCGCAGTCTGTACAAGTTGATGACATACCTCTGCCTACCCCACAAGTATGTAATCTTATTTCTTGTATATAACCTAATGAAGGATTAAATCAGTTAATCGATAATAGTAACATAATCCAGCTTTATGAAACACTGCATAAGCCCTTTGCATTAGGAGTGAAATGAGAAGTAAGACTAGGTCAGACTATAGAATCGAAAGTGCTATATGGTTTCATAATAGCCACACAACATGAGTCTCCACTATTAGTTTAATTGTTTAGTATATATTTATAGTATATTACAAGTTGTATTGTTTAATTCTGCCAATATAACTCCCGTTTTTAAATATTACAGGCTATACTTATTTATATATGGCTATTAGACCATTTACGCACAAAGACTACAAAATAATAAGGTATTTAATTTTCTTTTACAGCTACCAGATAATCTACTTTATGGAAATCTTCCATCACAAATCCCTCTGCCAATGGACACGGCGCAGAGTAATGGACCTATTAAATCCATATTGAAGAAGGACACATTTTACAAAGTAAGTAGAGAATATATTACAAATAATTTGAAATGAAATAGTGCTTCTAAGGTTTCCTGCTAGATGTCGCTGTAACACATTCTAAACGCTAAATATATTTTTCAATCTTTTTAACTATTTAATGACTTCAATTATTTGCATCTATATGACATTTTGAATATATTTCTACACATAAATATGTAATTCGTTGGTAGTAGGTTTATCACATGCGAGAGGCCGCCTCGATATCACCGCAATGTCCATTTCTATGACCATGCAGCAGAGTGCATGGAATGTTGCAAAAGTGCGCCCAGAAAAATGGCGCGCCGTTTTGCGGGGGGAAGGGGCAATATGTGATAACAGATCATTGACATTAACCCATAAAACTCTTATTTAATAACATTGGTTATGCGATTTTTTTAAAACTGCTTCGGTGGTGTAGTTATATTGTTTGCGGGACGACTTTCACTATGAGGTCCCGGGTTTGAATACTTGGTCGGGCAAAATGTTATTGGGTTTTTCTTCTTAGTACCTGTCTGGCTGGAGTCTGTTCTGGAGGCTGGAATTTGTGCTCAAAGGCAGGAATTACTTATGGGTAATGTGGGTGTACTAGTTGCGGCTCTGCTTACTGCCTGATAAGAGAGTGTGTGTGTAATATATTTTTTTAATGTTTTTAGGAGAAGCCGAGCGGTTTAGAACCTCCTGGAGTGCCACCGGGGCCCCCGGTTAGTTTTGCCTCGCTACTTATGGAAGCTAAAAAGGCGAAAAAGAAGAGTCTACGGTTCTCGGATATGCCTGATGAGGGACCACCGGGAGTTACTGTAAGAAGCTATATTCACTTTTATAATTATTGGATTAAGGTGGCTTTTTATTTAAGGCTTGTTGGTGTATAAGAGAATAATTAGTTAGTACCAATTATCTTAGAAACGATACTGTATAAATATATTGAATATATTCTATTGTTTTCGATAGAATTGTCAGATGTGAACAAAAGATTTATTTGAGAAGACAAGGTTTTCTGTTTTCTTTAGATATAATGGTCTAGCATCAATATATTCATATTGTAAATTTTATATTACTATGATTAGTTTTTGTACAATCCGGCAAAGACGGATGGCAATTTTAATTGATTTTCGTACTTATATACCTATGTTTTCTTTATTTTCAGAGCATCACAATGGTAAGTCACAATAATTTTATAGCTTTTGTGATCATTGTTCCTATTGTGGAATTCATTGTGCAGCTTTTATATATTTTAACTTATAACCATCTGCATTTTACATTCATTTTCTAAATTAGCCACCAAACTATAAAATGATCCAAAAGTCAGAAAACTAAAACTCATGCTTTTAGTGAAAATGTTCGTTATTCATGTATGATTTTTGGCACAATGTTAGCAGAGGTAAAGTTTAATTTATTACCGCAATGTCAAAATGACCTTCTATTAATTAAACTGTCATGCAGGCGCCTCCACCAAAACTGCCACAACCACTTATGACGTCTATCGAAAACGTGGACGGAGAAGCAATAGAAGAAGATACACAATCAACCACAGCGGTGACTCCGGCGCCGAAGCCCACGTCACTGCAGCAAAGGATGTTGGCTCTCTCCGGACAGAACATAGACGACTTCATGAAAGAGATGGAAGAGGTACACAGGAAGAAAGAAAGGGACAGAGCGGCTGATCTGAGCGCCAGGTAATGCGATATGTAAATTCGTTAAAAATATTTAGTTTAGTTTTATACGGAAGGTGACTCCTCTGTAGCTGGTTTATTTCGCCATGAAAACGGTCTTTCTCCCGTTTCTTGCCTCCTCTGCCAAAACTTATACCGCGGCGATCCGCTAGAGGTGAATGTGTAGGTTGCAGTTGGTGACCTATCTTCATCACTTCTTTGTATTTGGATTCTGAGGATTCTTTCGCGCTGGATAAATTGACTAGCAGTTAATTTCTAGTCGGTCTATATAGTTGACCATGTACCATTTTGCAGGTCGAATTTGGATACCGTTCCAATCGTCATTTTAACACTTTAAAATCTTCTTCCGAGATGATTTATATACAATTTGTTCTCAATTATCCTCGTCGCCACTGCAGAATTCGACTAAAACGGGAAATAATATGTGTGTTAACTTGAAATCCATTAATTTACAAACCGATATTTGACTTAAAACAAAATTTTAGAAAAACCTACCAGTCAGCTCTTACAAAAAATACCTTTTTTTTTTTAAATGATGTGTTTATAGAATTGGTCATTTAAATTTTACAGAGTTTTGTAAAGATATTTGTTTATATTAAAAGTTATCACAAATGTAAAAATAATCTACCCACTTTTAAAATAATGATGTTACAGAATCTGTTAATTAATAATAATTTCCCGATACATTGTATTGTGTTGATAATTGAAAGCCACCATGTGAATTTTGTGTTGTGACATTTTTTAATTATACAATATGCGTTGTGGCAGCTTTTTCTCACTCAATGGCACTTTTATTACTGCTGTTTTCCTTCTTTGAATATCACATAGATAAGTAGGTAGCCAATTGTTAGGAATGGGATATGTTTCAGAGTAAAAACGTCCTTAGAATTTATAAACTGGATAGTTTATTTACTATTAGCAAAGTTTCGTTACCTCGTATGTATAACAGTAACACCATTTTTGTTCTTGTAATTTTTCCATCGTTATGGAAACTACAATAACATTTACAATATCAGCCAGCTAAATTGATATTATAATTCGCACTCTTAATAAAATAATGACTCATTCCAAAATTGCAAATTTGTGGGAATCGTCAAACAACCAATTTCTGTTTGCGACCTTTTAGTTTTTTCCCTTTTTTTATACTATAGGTTTAATTTTTTGCCTATCTTTAATAAGCTCAATTTTATAGCAACTTCAAAAAAAGAGGTAGCAAATAAAATTAGTTTTTCGACGACTGCCACAAATTAACAGTTTTGAAATAGGTTATTATTTTATTAAGAGTGCGATATATAAACCTTCAACAATAATTAACATTCAAGGTTGGTGAATGATTTCTGGAATACATATAAAGATAATGTCATATATTTCGCAGACTAAATGCCCTGAAGCGCAACACTGGCGGAAGGGACAGTGACTCGGACAGCGACACCGAGGCCGGTGGGCTACAAGGCCCGCCGCCACAACTCGCGCCCGACTTCAGCATAGAGCCGCCCGGCGCTGAGATGAGGCAGATGCCGCCGCCGCTGCTGCCGCCTGGTGAGTTGTACACGGAAACAGTGTTTTAGGATAATAAAAAATCTATATATATAAAAATGAATCCCTATTTCCCTTGGTCACGCCATCACGCGTGAACGGCTGGACCGATTTCACTATTTTTTTTTGTTGTGTTTGTTATTGTCAGGAAAATGTTCTTATGAAAGAAAAAACTCAAAAAATTGTGCGGAAAATTAGAAAATTAAAAAAAAACTTTAAATTAACGAAAATATTAATTTTATATAACTGTCAATTGTTTGAAATAACGGTCAGCGATTAATAGGATGCGCGCTGCAAATACATAATTAAGACGGGACAACGTCTGCCGGGTTAGCTAGTAAAAAAATATAAATTGCTTCTCGCCATTATAATAAAATACTTTAAATTTATTATGTAGGCGAACAAAGTTGCACTTATGATACGTCAAAATAATGTATAAGAATAATTATTATTATTTCCAAACAACACTTAAAATTATTTATATAACTATGGGCATTTTAAATCAGGGATTAAAATGTATATTTAAAACAAGGTACAAACCGAAGTAACCAGCTCGGCTGGCAGGTAGGGGGAAATAAAAGGATAACGCCTCGCGATCCAAATCGGCGAGGACATGAGCCCTAACCTAGTTAACCTACCAGCCTTTCACTAGCTACCTAAGCGATGACTACCCGAAGAAGAAAGGCAGAAAGAAATTCTGGGCTTTTTTGTCATCAATTGCTCAGCAGTACATCTTTTGTATTTTTTTTTTCCAAGTCTTTCTTGTAAATAGTCGCAATAGTTATATAAGCTAAAGCACGCATATCACCGTTAATATGAGATTAGGTGAAATCCAATCGCTTAATCCTGGGCCGGCATAAAATAAAACTTAAGATAGAAAATAAAAAGGAACATAAATTCATAATTGAATAACGGCGTACAGCGTACATTCGCCTACATTTACAATCATAATTTTCAGTTAAGAGAAAAGAAAAAATAAAATAGTAATATTAAACAGGCAAACACAACATGATCGGTTGGTTGTCTCTCAAAAATTACGTTACATAATGGTATATACGATTACGTCAAATTAGGATCATTGAAATGTCATTAATAAATAAAAAGTATACGAGACATGTAACATATGGGGCATTCCGAAAAAAAACTCGATGTCTCAGATTTTCGTAATATTTCATTATGTTATACCTGTATATGCGATACAAAATATTATTGGCCTGGTGCGGACTTTGAAGAACTGGCCGGCTGGTATACGCCACTTCGAATCAATTATCAAGTTTTTAAATGTTACAATAAAATAAATAAAGCAATGAAATAAATACTTCATTTAATGAGCTTTTTTATTGTATTTTGGAAATTGAAAATGTTTTTTTCTTTGAAAAATGTTTGAAAGTTTCAAATTGATTATTTATATTTTTTTTATTTTTTTTTCTAAAAATAGCTACTATTGTATAGATAATCCCTGCGAAGTTTCATAATGGGCTGAGAAGTAGTTTAGGAGCTAGACCGATTGAAAGTTTCTACTTCGCTCTTTCTGGCGACCGCCGCGCTTCGGCACTGTAATCGGTCTAGCTCCTAAACTACTTTTCAGCCCATTATGAAACTTCGCAGGGATTATCTATACAATAGTAGCTATTTTTAGAAAAAAAATAAAAAATATAAATATGCCAACTTTGTGAAATTCAAGTTTGAAACTTTCAAACACATTTTTTCAAAGAAAAACATTTTTAAATTTCCAAAAATAAAATAAAAAGCTCATTAAATGAAGTATTTATTTCATTGCTTTATTTATTTTATTGTAACATTTAAAAACTTGATAATTGGATTCGAAGTGGCGTATACCAGCCGGCCAGTCAAAACTTCAAAGTCCTTTAACTCGCTTACCAGGCTTTATACTTTAATAATATTTTGTATCTGGATCGAGGACATATACAGGTATAACATAATGAAATATTACGAAAATCTGAGACATCGAGTTTTTTTTCGTGCCCGCTTCACGTGGAATGCCCCATATGATACATTTTAGGCATTAATTACTTATATGTGCTAACATGGTGGGTCATTGTGTGCAGGAGAAACTCTTTAAACCGTCTTATCATTAAGGTAATCAGATACAGTATAGTACTCTTTATACATAACATTGTTATGCAATACTTTAATATTATGCTGATGGATCTTGAAAGAATATGTTTTCGCGTTATGTATTGACGAGCAGGTTGTTTGTTAAGATATTCTGGGATTTTTTACAATCGTTAACGCTAATAGAAAACAATAAAAACAAATATGGAAATGACATACCGCCGTTGTCAATAAATTATCCCAATCTCGATCGTTAGTCTGATTCCGAGACTGAACCAATTAAAATAACTTGTTTGTATTTTGGTTTTCTGTTAGCATTAAAGATTTTAGAAAGGCGTCTTGTCTGTCCGTTTATTTTAATTCTAAATATTTTTTTTCCGATTGTCAGGTTTACGACCACCACCGATGCGTCCGCCGCTGGGCCCCCCGCCGATGCGCCTGCCGCCCCCGGCGTGAGTGGCGGCAGGGCGCGGCGCGCTGCGGCTGCCGGGCTCGCCGCCGGGCGCGCCGCCGCGCCTGCTGCGGCCGCTGGTGCCGCCGCCGCCGCCCAAGCCTCTCCCGCAGGTGTCCGTGCTCAGCGCCGCGCCGCAACTCATCTCCAAAAAGGATGCTGGTATAAATCAGTGTAAGTGCCGAGGCCCAAAAATAGTAGTCGGCTGTTGCAAAGAATACCGCTACCGCCATGTATACTTTGTAACACACACCGCGACCGTGTTAAAAGTATGCTCATTACTCAATTTAATACTATGAACGAAACGTGACGTAGAAAAATAACAAGTAACATTGCCACATAATATGTAGCCCCGTGCTGGTGGCCTATATTTTGTGCGTTTTTATCAATTTATATTTAACCACCCCTGCCTTAAATACTTGTCAAATACAAACTAATAGTCAAGAACACGAGTGTCAGTTTTCTAAATGAGCCATGACATCGTGGCGCATGCATCACTTATTTATTTTAAATCGATTCCGCTAAGTACATAAAGTCATTTAACCGTTTTATACAGGCGCAACAATAAGTGCAAAGCCGCAAATAAGGAATCTGTCCGCGGACGTGACTCGGTTCGTGCCGTCCGCGTTGAGAGTGAAGCGAGAGGACAAGAAAGCCAAGCCGAGCGTCAAGTCATTGCTGCAGCGGCCCGCGGACATTCCCAAACAGGCGCCGAGCAAAGACGACGCGTACTCGCAGTTTATGAAGGAAATGGAGGGATTGTTATAGGTAGATAAAAATATTTCCAAGCCTAAGCTGATATCCGTTAGGTTAGCATAAAATTGGCTATAGTGTTATATGACACAACCTTTAGTTAGATAGTAAAATTTGCGTAGAGTAAATATTAAAACTGCGTGTTTGACCGCTGAAATAATAATTGATATCATTCTAGCGATCGCGGGAACGGTTCGATATGTTTAAAGATAATTTATATGTATATTATTATAATTCTTTCTCTTATTATTTGTTTTGTATTTTTTTTTTCAGGAACAAGACCGCCTTCAGGTAGAAGTTTTTAATAATAGGTTAGGAGTGGACATAAATATCGGTTACTTTTCAGTTCAATTCACATTTGCTGCCAAGACTGTGAGATAGCACGGAATACTGTTTTAAGTTTTCTATAAGTTGTAAATAGACATGTAAAGATTTATAAAAGTGGATTGTGTTATTTACCCTTATATTTTTACCAACATAGTATGCAAATGTGAAAATATAAGTTTTATAAAGAAGTTTGCTGCTAGGTCATACTATAGAAAATAAATAATAATAAAGTCTGATATTGATATTATTATTAACAAACTTCGTTCGGATCGAAAGTGTAAATGAACTAATAAAAATGAAGTTCGTTTGATATGCTTATTTGGATTAGTTCATTTTGTGCATTGATCGGATTGCAATTGGGATGGCTTTTTGAAGTTGGCCCTTTAGTTTGGTTTGTTTATTTTATTAAGGTGCCCCTTCGAGCCACCGACCTTGAGTAATTCGTTTCATAATGAAAGACGTCCGAATTAATGACGGGGATATGCAAAGATTTATGATTAATATCTGAAAGAAAAAAATGCTGAAATGTTAAACTGACAAAATATTTCTTATTATGTTGTTTAATTAATAGTGTCGGTTGCAAATTAAAATGATGTTTACTTTAGGAGGATGAACGGAATCAACAATTTAGTGGCATTTTCATTATGAAATTATTGATACAGTGTACTCATTATAAAAATAATGGAGCAACCTACATAAATAAAGAGAACATATTGTAAAAATAGTATGATGTGTAATTTTTTTTTCTTTGTGCATTATAAATTTCTAATAGATAGCTACTAAAAATACTTTTACTGCGGTGTTTTGCTGGAGGGAGGGCCTTAAGTTTAGATCATATAGCTAAGAAAAAACACACAAATAGACAACAATAACACATTTTACTGTAGGTAGGTTTCTCATATGTGAGAGTCCGCCTGGGTAGATACCACCGCAATGTTTATTTCTGCCTCAAAGCAATAGTGTGTACTACTGTTGTCTTCCGGTTTGAAGGACATTGTAGCCAGTGTAACTACTGGACATAATAAGCTTAGATACATCTCATGTCTCAGGATGGCGAGCGCAGTGGAATACAAAAAAATACTTTGTAATTTAAGGTATTGGATAGTGTTTCCACTGTTTATGGGCGGTCGTATCGCTTACTATCAGGCAAACGGCAAACATGTCTCGTCATTCAAAGCAATAAAAAATAAAGTAAATTGTGTAGGTAATTGGCGGTGTTTACACAAGTATGAAGAAATCTCATCCAAGCGAGATAAGCTAACTTAGCGTAATTTTTAATCTGCAACAGGCTTTTGTCTGGGAACGACAACGAGATAAGGTATTGTTTCTTATGAGGTTTTTTAATACGACTTTCTTTGGAAATGAGATTTCAGTTCGAAATCTGGAATACTAATTCCAGATTTCCAGATTTTCGCTCTCGCCGTCTATCACATTATGGACGGAATACACATGGCGAAAAGTGGGTGCACCAGTTGCGTCTCTGCGTGCTTGCAAGCGTGCGTGCGTGCGTGCGTGTGTGTGTGTTTTGAAAGTATCAAAATATTGTCTCCTGATAATGCCAACAATTCAGTCATACATCTGTTTGTTTTATATTTTACTGAAGTAGTAGAGATATAATCAACTTGCTAAATGTTTATATTTATTTCTTGCTATTTTGGTAATTTATATGTTTTGCACTCGGGTCAGGAAATTCCACCGCGTGTCAATCGTGATATGATAAAAACAAACTTTGTTATTATTGTATTATTTAAAATAAAAATATTTTTCTTTTGCTAAGCATGGTTTATTAGTATTTTTATACATTATACAAAACCCTTTGGCTGCAATCGACAAACAAAATAAGCATTAAGCTTAATTTATTTAAATTTGTTTCACTTTTGTAACATTTCTTTGCATTCATCACATGCAATAATCTATGTTTGTATGGTTTACTTATTCAATAGTTAAGTAATAAATATTCAGTAATATTTGAATAATATACATAGATACCTATATCTATATCCTTGGTACTATAAACGAGATACTGTGCATAATGTCATCTTTAAGTTGTCGCATTGAATCCACGATCAGATTTTTTCAATTCCAGGATCCTTAGGTTTAACAGAGGCTCAGCAGTTCATCTAACGTGCAGGGTCTGGTGCAACAGGTTTTGAAGTTTATTTCCTCGGAGTTCCATCGTTTTAAAATTGGTAGAGCCATATCTTCAAATTGGTCTAAAAAAAAATTTTTTTTGTAAGCATATTTAATACACGAATGCTTCTACTGTATCATTATGTTAAAGAGTTGGTAGAGCAGAGAGCAGCCCGGCGCTGACCACTGACTTGCATTACTATCGAGAGGTTCAATTTTTGGCTTAACTCTGGTTGACAGATACCTTATATTCCAAATTCTCGTGGAAAACTATTCGACACGCAGTATTCTTGTTGTGTATGTGGGAGAAATAATCCACTGGCACAAATATAGTATCGAATTATTTAATTACAGTGATAATTTCAATTCTAATTTTTTGTTAATGGCTGTACAGTGACTAGTTTTTAACATATCGAATGACAATTGCATGGGCAAAAGGGTGCCCATCAAAAGGAGAATAATATGTATGTACCTGATAACATATCGTCGCTTACTGTACACAGAAATTTAGTCACAATAATCGGCAAATGTTTCATGCAGAACTGCAGGGGCAGCTTTGGGTACACGGCCGGTGTGACAATGTGTGGGGAAGCGGTGTTTTGCCAACTTGCCATCATCAGTATCAAGATCATACACTTCGTCAACATTATGCGAGAATCTGAAATAAGGGAAAGCCATTAGTAAAAATAAACGTTTTGCAGGCAAAGTATAAGGCAGATATTAAATATAATTTTTAAGCAAATGTCTCTCAGTAACTACTCGGAGGTGTACGAAGCTTGCCCTTAATAGAATCTTCAATTGCAAAGCAGAATTCGACTTAATTTAATTCTAATCATGAAAGACAAATCGAGATGTAACAGTCCCTTACAATTTAACTTACGTTGTTATTGTGAAGAAATTAATTTCTAGACCCCGGACTGAATTCAAGTATACTGAATACGTACGCGTTTCTATATAGACAGCACACCATAATACCTCATATTAAAGTATGACAGGAGAGTTTATGGTGCCCTGAGGGAACAAGAGGTTTGGAATCAAATAATAGTAAAGGTTAAAAGGTACCGGTGTATCGGACAGTTCCCTAAAACATGGGTTTTCCTCAAATAAACGGTAAATGTTTACGAATTCAGACACAAACAACTACGAACGCGCGACGGTATCTAGCATTATAGCTGAACCGTATCATTGAAAACTGCGACCTGTTGCTGTCGACCATATCGGTGGAGATGGAAGATAGAGTTCATACGATTCCTCGCCCCACACAGATTCCTTGAAAGACGCCTGGCCCGTATCCTTATGGCAACTGAGGTGAAATTAACAGGTGTACCTTTTTTCTGAATTTGTTTTTGTTTAGGTTACATTCATGGTGACAAAAAGCTTAGAACAATGACAAGCGACAAAAAGCCTGTCGTTGGCTTGACGGATTTGTTAGCGTTTGGCGCTGACCTCTTGGACTTACAACTAAGTACTCACGTACAGATTCACTCGTCAAAACACCATAACGAACTAGGTCAATGAAATCTTTTCCACTATTTGCCTTTACACCAGTCCTAATTCAGTAATTTTCTATAAATAAACATACCTTATCTCCTGATAGTATTTCAACTGTACTCTTCGGAAATCCATCCATGCAATGGCAGGTTTCTGAGAAAATCTCTCTTTTATACCTCAAACTGAACCCAAGATAATATTTCCGGATGCGTACGCAAACTTATTTTGCCAATATTAAAACTTTTCAAATTATTTTTCGTATAATAAAGTAGGAAAAAATTCCGAACACGACTGCGACGCTGACAGCGCTTGAATGAGCTCCTTGCAAGTATAGTAAACATGTTTATAAAAGATTCGGAACGTAGTTTATCGCCCATTGGATATTATCTAAGTAATGGATGACCCTGTCTGGATTCTCGACCCTATAGGATCCAGATATTACATAACTATTGCGCTAAAAATACTCCAAATACCTAACTTTAGACAGACAAAGATAATTATTTATATTTTTAACTAGGTGTTCGTCGCGGCTTTGTCCAAGTGAATAAGCTCTCCCGATACAGAAATCATACTGCATAGGTACTTTTCAGGAAATAAAGCTGAATAGAATCCACTACTCCTGTAGCGCCATGTGTACGATGCTAGCGCCATCTATTTATTCACACAGATACGCTCACACCTTTTATCAAAGAGCTGGCAGCGGCACATTCCTGGGCGTCAAGGGGAGGAGTCACGGCACGACAGCAGCCCCCTAGAGATTCTAAAAAATTTGCCAAATGTAAAGCAACCGAAGTCCTAATTATTGTTTGGTATATCACTGCGCTCGCCATTCTGAGACATGAGATGTTAAGGTTATAGCTTAAGGTCCATTTTACATACATTTAAAATTTCGTCGTATTAAATTTTAAAGGCCGAAATATCCATGCATATTAATTATTTTTACGTTTTTCTTTCAACTGCGAGAACTAATCACTAACTAGACGTGAATTTAAATTCTTTACTTGTCAATACTTGTTTAGTTACCCAGATTAAAGGTGAAACAAAATGTATGAAAAATGGACCTTAAGCTATAACCTTAAATCACATTATATCCATTAGTTACACTGGCTACAATGTCCTTCAAACAGAAACACAACAGTGTCTACCCACTGCTTGGCCGCAGAAATAACATTGCGGTGGTACCTACCCAGGTGGACTCTCACACATGTGAGACCTACTACCAGTACCAATTATTCTATAGTTGTTTGTTATAATGCGCATGCTTACGATTCGAGGAAAATGTTAAAAGTTCAAAGGCCACATTCATATTAGGCGATAACGTCGGACCCGATAAGTATACATGATAACGGGGCCTAATCTCACACATGTGCTGAACTTTCACATTAAGTCGTTTCTGTCACCAAGGTTGATCGGCGCTAACTTTACCCACCTGTTCTTATCACTCTCGACTGTGGGTTAGCGCAACATAATTTTCAAGAACGTTGCATATTTGGATTATTTGTAACTATTCGTCTGCGCTAAATGGAGACGGCCGCGTTCAGTTCAGGCAGGCCTAAAGGACGATATCACTATTTGCGGTAAAAACGAGTTCTTGACGCTCATACACTCTACAAGACCGCAGTTCCGCCCTCACCGCGTTTGCGTCCGTTCCGTGCCTCCGACCCTTCTAATAATGGTTAGATTGTTAGATAGCTACAACTACGCGCTTCCATAATCGTTGATATCTCATCCGCTCCCAGTGACCGTCCTAAGCCGAGATTCGTAAGTGGGTGGCCGTCACCATGGTCGCTTTATTTTCAAGGGTTGAGATCACCTACAGCGCTCTCCCAAAAGTACGGTGTGTTTGCATAAGCCGGCCCTCGTTAGCCTAACAAACGTAGGACCAGCTAAAAAAAAATGTAACGACCGGCCAGCCGTCCATTGGCTTTGACTTAAAATCAACAGTTAAAAAACTTCTGGGCAGTTGTGTTTATAGGATCGGTATTTTGAATTTCAAAGGTTAATCAATATTCACTGTGAGTAAGAGTAGAGAGCGGCGATAGCCTAGAAGGGTGCGGAACGGTCTGCCAAGACGAATGTCCGCAGGTTCAAATACCAAGGGCACACACCTCTGACTTTTCTAAAAAATCATGTGTGTATTCTTTGTGAATTTATCGTTCGCTTTAACGGTGAAGGAAAACATCGTGAGGAAACCTGCACATCCGAAAAGTTCTCTATAGGAATGTCGAAGGTGTGTGAAGTCTACCAATCCGCACTAGGCCAGCGTGGTGGACTAAGGCCTAATCCCTCTCAGTAGTAGAGGAGGCCCGTGCTCAGCAGTGGGCAAGTATATAATACAGGGCTGATATTATTATTATTATTATTAAGAGTTGCTACTAAGCATACCATTTTATTAATTTATCCATATTAAATGGTTTAGCATTACCGCCCAGCCTTCATAGGAGGCGAATATAACCGTTATTTTGGGTTCGTCAGCCATACAACCCGCCGTTGAGCCGTCCGGATCGATGGGTCATGTCAGGTGACCACTGGGCCAAATCCCTATATAGGTATACCTGATGCACGGCAATACAAACTAAAACTCCTCGGTATCCATCTTTCGCGCATACTGAACGACTACGGGATTCCAACGGAGAGTGTCTGTTTTGCATGCGCGGTTCTGCCTAATCTAGCCCGTCTTCTGTTGTGGGTCTTCAAAGCCCGCACTGAAGGAAGCCCTCAGCGTCAACGGCAGTTTTATACTTACTAACCACGCCGCCGGAGGTCATAAAAAAGTACTTGGACCACAATACAAAGTTAAACTATTGGTGGCCAGCTTCCTGCTCTCGACCGTAACGCCCAAATGCCCCTATTAGTCGTTTCTTACGACAGGTAGGGGATACCGTTATGGAATTCTTCAAACACCCCTTCAAATGATCCACAGGGCGAAAGTTATTGAGCCTGCGTACATAAGAATAAGTGATAATTCAAGTTTAAGCAGTTAAAATTCAATTATTATGGCAATAATGAAGTATTGTGCGATAGTAATTATGCTATTAATAATTATTGTACAAATGGTATCGTTTTCCCTGTAGGCAAATTGCCTTAATATTTCCATCAGGCGTATTTAATATGTACGCTTAAATTACTGAAATGGAAAGTATTTAATATAATATTATCACATATTTTTTATTTAATTCGTGCGATTTCTTTTAATATATAAAGTACAATGAAATTTTTACAATTAACTATATGCAAAATGCAGTTTGAAAAATAATAGGGCGTTTTCTGAAGATGTAACATAGATGCTTTATATTTTTGATATTATTCTATCTGCTTTATCCTACGGCTAGCCAATAAAGTATCCATTGTGGACCCACAGACAGATAGTACTTTGTTATACACCCATGAGCTCCGGGAGAGGGGTGCAAAGGGGTTCACGTGCACTCCTTGTCCGGAACAAATCACAAGAAATATAACTGAACGAAAATGGGAATTATCGACCACAGAGGTTTTATTATGTTTTAGCATATGCAAACGATTTTTGTATCCATGCTACAATGTAACAACTACTGTTTGTCCAAATAAATAAATAAATAAATAAATAAATACCCGCGCGATTTTTATTTGAAGGAAAAATAAATAATTGAATGATATTATGTAGTACCTATTTAGGCAGATGCACCTCCCTAAAAGTAATCTTGGTTGTGCCCATGTATACCTCACATAACATTACGTACTCAAGTTTTATTAAGCATGTTATGGATAATAATTACTCATTGAACATCGCAAGTATCTTAACCGGGTTACCATGATTTACCAACTATTATGCATCCCTCCGAGGCAATGCTTGTGCGCTTGTTCTCCACACTAAATGCACGCCCATGCATGGGTCCACATTTGCCGCTACCCTAGGCACACAGTTCAGTGTGTATACCTCATGGTTGCTAAATACACATTGAGGCTTATAAGGGTTCGCAAACATTTCCCCTCCCTCTCCCTTCCAACCATCCTAAGAAAGTTCCTTCTCCTTCCTTTTCTCTTCCTTCCCTCTATAGAAGGGAGGGGTCCCTTCTTCCTCCCGGACCCTGTGACCGGATAGCCGTGGGTCGCCAGCGAACCGTCCGCTAGCACCCTCGGTGATTACGGTAGAGCCCACCAAATTCACACAGGGACTGCCGTGGTTGCTAAGCCAGGGGATCGCTTGTACCCCGTTCGCAGGGTACCCCCGGTGATAACCAAGGCAGATCTAAAAAAAAAACCTTTTATGCATCTGTACATTTAAAGTTATTTTCCTACAATAAATCATTTTGTGGGCGGGCTCAAGTCTGATAATAAACGAAAGTAGAACACGATTAATCTCTCAAAGGAACGCAAATTGCGAAGAAAATTGCTAATGTTTTTGTATAGTCTATTAAAACAATTAGGCTTCATACGAAGTTTTCGGGTTGTGTGTATAATGATGAGCATCATAATTATTGAGGTCGTTTTAGTCATTATGGAGAGAAGTTATTTAGTAATATCAATTATTTCTTGACGTAATATTTACTTTATGTGGGTTATTTTGCAAGTCAGAATTCCTTGGTGCTTAGCAGTAGTATATCATTGATTCTTTTTACAAGTCCGACGAATGTAAGTCCCATAATGTTACACAGTATTTACATCGTCCAAAAACCTACAGTTTAGGATATATTAGTTCCTACGTTGCCAGACTTAAAAGAACATTGAGTTTAAGGCAGA